>NW_022720123.1:1255571-1291419 GCF_011630105.1 Anneissia japonica | reverse complement strand
GTTGACAGAAACGTTGGAAGCTATGCCTAGTTTAGTAGTCTTAGTAGTACAGCAGTTGTTAAGGGTATTGATTGCTTCGAATGTTTACTGTGATGGTGAGTTCAACAGTCCATCTGTGACAGGGGTTCTCAACTAGGCCCAGGCTAGACCTATATCACAGTAGGGGAAAAAATGATTCATTGAATAAACACTGAGTAAATTTTACACGACCTTGGCATTACCTTACAGACGCGTGTGAATGCTTTTTATCTCGGTAGGAATAACTTGGGAGATCGCTCGGTTACAATTTGTTACTTTTTGTTAAATTTAACTTCACGTGTGAATCGGGTATTAGTACTCACCTCGGAAAATATGTGAATGAACTCAGCTTCTGCTCTGGCATCTTGACGGCTTATCTTATCTTTATCTCTCTTGCTGCTTCTTCGAACAGATGCACTATATGATTGGAAATGAGAGGAAAGAAGACTTTTTTGAAAATGAAATCACTATCCTATTATATTTCATTAAAGTAGATAATAATAATAATAATAATAATAATAATAATAATAATAATAATAATAATAATAAAATAATAACAGTAACAACAAACATAATTACAATAATAATAATAATAATAATAATAATTCTTTATTGGTCCTCATTCTAATTGGAAGTTTGACCTGCGGTAGCCGCAGTGCAGTACCACCCAACTTCGGTCACCATGAGAAGAATTAGTCCTTGGAATATCTAATAAAAGCTTGTTTGATGACTGTAGATTTGGACGAAGGTAAATAAATAATTATTATTGTGCATCATGTGCCAACAGGGTTTCACGTTTTTACTCATCCAACAGATCAAACACCTAGAACACATTCTTAGCTCCCTGGAGGAGTATTCCATTATACTGCAGTTAGTAATCAGGGCATTGGAGTTGGAGCATACCAGGTACCCATTTGTATCACACTCCTACATGAAAAGAATCAATCATAGCCTAAGTGCCTTGCTCAAGGACACAAGTGAATTACATAGTGAGATTTTTAATCCCTTGAAATCAAGGTTAAGAGCCAGAATATCAAATATTGTGTCAGGAGTATAAATACGTAATTGACAGATAAGATAATAATAAAATGATGATCATAATGAATGTGATGATCATAACAAAGATGATCATAACGAAGAGATCAAGAGAATGATAATGTGTAATGAAAAGGATAATAACAGATGACAATAAAATAATGGATTATTCATATAAGTAGAGAATGCTATTCAAATATATGGTAGAAATGATTAGTAATTCTGTGAAATATTTTATAAGATCTAATCTTCCTGACAAAAAAATCTCGCAAATGCTGCTTTGATGACAGTGGTAATAAAACAACTTAATTCCAACTACGCTGTCTAACGACATAGACTGATCCCTTTAATAGATTCATTCCTGGCCTGAGCTTCAGATAACATTATATAGGACATTAGATTATGTAAAGTAGCAATTGCTGAGTGGGGCTTGCAATGGCTACTGACTCTCTACAAAACTGCCACATATAGAGAGGTACTTAGGCTATGTTCTCACACGGCAGCTAACAGTTAGCAGGATCCAGATCCTGCTAACCGTTAGCTGCCGTGCGTCCATGCGAGAAAATCCCGATCCGGATACCAACAATATGATGATCGAATCACTGGCCGATAAGAAACTGGAAATTGTAAACGCGTACGTGTGATTGGTTGATGATAGAAACGCCCTCAACTTGCTAACCGATAATGCCTGCTAACCGTTAGCGTATCCGGATACCGCTAACGGTTGGCGCTAACGGTTAGCTCCGGATCCGGATACTAGGGCTCTCGTGAGAACCAGGCTTAAGACATTTTAAACTACATTCTTTATTGCACACACTACGGCAGCGGATATTGGCCTTCATGTGGGAAAAGAAACAATGATGATGCCTGTGATGGTGACGATTTATGATAATAATGACCATAAATGCCATTGCTCAAAATGATGATGACAATAAGTATGAATTAATAGAGCACATAATGCATAAATCCTCTATGCGCTAGACCTATGGTTTGTTTTGATGTTACTATTAATTGATGATGATGATAATGATGATACTCAGACAGCTTTTACATTTCAGATACATACACCAACTTCACCTGGCAATCTCTACTGAAAATGGACATGAAATGCATTTTTGATTTTTTTTTCATTTGAAAATAACATTTTTACACTAATTTGGTCTGTATTAGAAGGGTAAAATATATTGGGTTCACCCAAGGGGTAGTTGACAGTCAAAATCAATAAAATTCGTGAATGACGTCATTTACAAATACATTACCTTCTCTCTCCACTGTCCTGTGATGTATTCTGTAGATAACTTTTTAAAATATAAAGTATTCCTTTTAAATTTTATACACTATGATAATAATGTATAATGATTTTTTTGCAATAAAAATGTAAGCGTACAAGCGATCATAAATTTAGTATAAAACGATTTAAAAACTTTAAAATATCAGAAATTTTCTGATAAATATTAACTCTAACATGGCAACATTTGTTAATCTTGACAGCCTTCCACAGTGTGTGTGTGATGCGTGTCTTCAGCGAACAAATACAATCGCGAGGTCCACACACTGCATTCTACTCTAGTATTAGATTCTCGCAACATTTTTTTTCTCCGGCGTACACAATGAGATATTAACAAGGCAAATATAGACAGTGATGATATAATAATCGAAGTGGAAAATATGTTTGCAAGAAACCAAGCTGTCAGATTGTTTGGCAATGAGCCCATAATTGGGCAGTAACTTCTGCATTGCTTAATTGCAGCAGTGCCCACATATATTCACAATGTGGCCATATATAGTCACGATGTTGCCATATATAGTCACGATGTGGCCATATATAGTCACGATGTTGCCATATATAGTCACGATGTGGCAAATATGGACTGTGATGATATAATAATCGAAGTGGAAAATATGTTTGCAAGAAGCCAAGCTGTCAGATTGTTTGGCAATGAGCCCATAATTGGGCAGTAACTTCTGCATTGCTTAATTGCAGCAGTGCCCACATTTAGTCACGATGTGGCCATATATAGTCACGATGTGGCCATATATAGTCACTATGTGCCCATATATAGTCATGATGTGGCCACACACCACTCACATTTAAGACGACTGGGGATAGAATGGTATAAACCTAGGTACAGTTTAAGTAGTACATGAATGTTCTAGATATAGAGAAGGCCCAGCCTCTAGGCTCTACCTAACCTACAGTAGGCCCTAGTCTAAATCAAGTGCTTACTATACTACAGTACTAGTAATACCTGCCCTAGTTGACGTCCATATATATAGGGAATCGTAATGGCAGCTTTCTTCCGGCTTGTCGATATATATTATAAAGTTGTCTTTTGATAAAATATTTTATTACCATGTTTTACGGTAATGTTTTTGTATTTGATTTATACCTTTAAAAATAAAAAAAATATCAATGAATTCTAAAATCCCTTTCATGTTCATTTTTATAATGCATACCTTCTCCTGTTTTTACTTGATGATCGCCGTACTAAATTACTACGTTTTGCTTTTTCTTCTACTTGCTCCATCTTTAATTGGGTCAAGATGACTCGGATGTCTTCGTCTTCACAGATATCTGTTCAATATACATGCAATTAATAATTCATTAATTTTGATTTAATTGTAAATTGAGTTATATAAAGTGTTCACATAAACCTTGAAATACATTCTTAAAACATTACAAATTATGTTATATACTGTATAAATGATTACAATTAATATCGAAATATATTACAATTAATATCAAAATATATTTTGTTTGTTTTAATGTAATTTTTTTTCCTGCAATTTGGATTCTATGGTTTGAATAAAGGAGTTTAATATATTCAATGGCATTTCACTGCTTGAGAAAACACTTACTATTACTATTATGATTATTATAATTATTTAGGTCATGTTCATTTTATTCGCACGAATCAAAAGTGTCAAATTTTTTTCGTTTTGCAAAGAGTAGAAACAGTTCGAACTACCGATTTCGCTGAAGCGAAAAACTCTGATAGGAATGTCAAGGCAAATGTGTATTAACTGACGCTTTTGGTTCGTGCGAACAAATTCACCTAATGTAAAACTAGCATTATAATTCACATGGTGCAAGACTAAGCAATACCAACCCAACCATGTACCTACCCCATCATTTTTGCTTTCCCTTCATTACAAAAAAAAAAGTAAATGAGAAATAATACTTGCCATCTGGAGTTTCATCATTTTTTGTTTTTGACTCCAAGTCAGCTCCATACTTCACGAGAAGTGTTAACATATCGCTCTACAAGAAAATACAAGGTATACTATAAGGCTCTATCCAAACTATCAAATTTTATGTGACAAAAAAAAGTGATATGCCCATATTTGGGTGTAATATGACATCATCATGCCCATATATGGCACATCACACAAATATGTCACATTCCTCGTCATATGTCTACTGCATCAACACATCAATAATTGAAAAAAACATTGAGCAATTAATATAAAGTGGATTGATGTTTTAATTATTAGATTATTAGAAGAGGGGGAGAGGGGGGCAGGCTCAAATACGTAGTGGAAAGTACATGAACAACCAAAGAAGTACCATAACTCAAAAGCTTGATAGGTTAACTAGATCATCAATGAGATGAGAAAGAGAAGAAAACTGTATTGCAGTTAAGCTTACAAACTTCTTAATGCAATAACAAATAATGTGCTTTGTAATGCTTTTTCTAACCTTGGATTTACTACATTTAATATATGGTTCACCCCTTCTCCTTTGCTATATTTCTAATTAAGATTTCTACTCTAATTCCATGAATGGCTAGAAGGCTAAATTTGGATATTCTAAGAATATCAAAGAACGTTGAAAACATATTGAAATACAGTAACACTGACCTTTTCAAAGACTCGCACGAAGAAAAAATTTGCGAATTAATTAACATGAGCAAATATAAAGCGATGATTTTGAATTCATTGAAAGCTCATTCCAAGTCAAAACATTCATGAAGAAAAGCGATACTGAATTCATCAAAAACTATAGATTTTATTGATTGTAAAGTGAAGTAATTCATTGATCCTATGACGTCCATGTAACTGAGACATTTGAGCTTTGTCCCTGGCAGGTAGCCATGCAAGCACCTACACAGTGCAGCACTATTGCAACTGTGACAGTACGTGTGGGCCATGGCGTACATCAGACCAGTGGTCAAAACATCTCTTTCAAAAGACAGTGCACTATAACAGAACAAAAAACACAAAGATCTCCATACTTTATAGCATAGAGAGCAGCTTAGCTCAGTCGGCTAAACTATTGGTAGCCACTGTGTGTGCGCTGAACTGTGGAAATCTATTTGTCCCCGGTTCAATTTCCATCGCTACTCTCCTTTATTTCAGCTGCAGGGCTGAAATGCAAGTTATGATAGTGCACCGTCTTTCTGATGGAACATTTAAGCTGTTGGTCCTGTGTGCATTATTATGGCCCAAGTGCACGTTATTAAAAGAATACAATACTCTTCAGAAAAGAGTAGGGAATTGTCTCCCGGTGTATTGCCCAATAGGAAAGAGTTGTCCCAACTGGCACTCAACCTTGAATCCTAGCTATTCAGCTTCATAAAAATATAATGAATCATAAAGCTCTGTCTAGATTGTCAAATTTTCTTAGACAAAAACTGTTATATGCCCATATATAGTCATGATGTGCCTATATATGGTCATGGTGTGATGTCATCATGACCATATTTAGGCATGTCACATAAAATTTGATAGTCTGGACAGAGCTGAAGATTGGAAAGCAAGAGGTGTAGCATACCTGTGCCCAGCACGCAGCGGCGTGGATCGGCTGCCAACCGTCAGAATCTAAAGCGTTAACGTCGGCATGATGCTCCAACAGCCATTCAGCTACATCCAGATAACCGTTGGCAGCTGCTATGTGAAGCTAAAAACACACAGAGAAAAAGAAGAACAATTAAAATTTAATTATTTATTCAAGTTGTTTAGTGAGGAAAATTCTATCAAGCAAAACAGGTCAAATGCTCTTAAATTGAATTCTAAAACAGTTTTTTTTCCCATTCCAATTTCCTTGTTTTAGTTTTAAGTCCATTTCTAGAGACTTATGCTTAATAATATTAACATTTAACAATATATGTTCCTCTCTGACCCCTAGTTCCAACAACAAACACCTTCTATTATAAAGGAATGTAATATATGGTCAACACCATCATCAATGAAAATGGCATAAAAAAATAATATGTCAAATAAATAGCACAGAAGAAAATTTGCTATGGCAAAAAGTAAAAGTAAGAAATAAGGAAAGATCTAAACTCCAAGTTATTCTATTTGACTACTTTAATTATTGAGATTATCAATTAGTTTTCATTTTTATTACTGATGACAAAATAGGGTAAATAGAAAAGAATGGAGAGTCCTAGAAAGGTTAATAGAAAATTTAATCAAATAAACGGAACAGTAGGAAATGCCTACAGCTGAATATTCTAAACATGAATGTTGAATTTGAAAGTTGAGCGCTTTTAAGTGGCTCTTTCGTGAGCTTTAGTAAATTTTAATGGTCACCAAGTGTGCGTAATGGCAAATATTTAATGCACAACATCATAACCAATCAAGGATGAAGAACTCTCAGGATGTTTGCACTTTTAGAACAAACATAGGATGAATGAAAATTCCAAATTAAAGATGATGTTATCTTGTACCTTTAATCAAAGATCATAGATTGGAAAAAAAAAAAAACAAGGTCACACATAAAGCAGTGACATAAAAGAATGATTTAGTAGACTTAATCTGATAGAGAATTTTTAATAGCATTTATTGCTTGAATATTAGTGTGATGCGGACGATTAAAAATTCTAGTGAATGATATCAGATATTCTATTACGTTGGCTTCAACCTTATTGACTGTTTTGAAAGGTATTAATATACAAATTCATTATACTGATTGGGAATCTCATGGTTTCCAATGGTGATGGAGTATACGAAAGTGAATGATACGTCTCAAGTATACCATGAAAATAATTGAATAAGCACCTTTCTCGAGTAAGTGCTGTGCCGTTGAGAAAGTGCTATGAATTTTTTTTTTTTAAACGTCATTCTCAAATTCAACCTCCATTTGCTTGTATTCAATTTTGAATTTTCTGTAGCAGCACATTATCCAGCCTATATTAATCATACAGTAGTACCAAGCGAGCTTTAATATTCCGCATCGTCAGGAAAATGAACAACAAATTTCGCATGGACTGAATACTACTAACACTGGAACAAGCAAGTTTTATTATTGTACAGTTGGTCAGTGGCATATTTCAGATAATGACATGGACAAAGGGGGTGCAAGAGGCTTGAAGTCTATGTCAGGGACCTTAACTGGCATAAGGCGGCGATTGGAAATGATTTTCAACTACTAGACTATGTGTAAATCTGCGGCTAAGAAAACTTCAAGTTGGGATGCCTGGGGGTGAGGAGAGAGTGTAGAGTTGGAAAATATTCTTTTTTAAGGGTGGACTTACATAGTTCAGTTTTTTATATTAATTTTCTTTATAATGAATGAGCTATTTGCATTGGTGCTTATTTGTTTACATTAAATCTGAGATAAATGTATATTCTTCAACATCACTACAGATAGTTTAGCAAAACATAATATTTAGAAATAACACCAGAACATTTTAGATACGCTAGAATTTAGATAATGTTAAAAAAACATCAGATAAATACATGCAAAGATGGCAGAGAAATCTATTAATATTCTAATAGTTATACATCCTACGCAAGCTCCTTAACGGAATCTAGAGGAATCAGGGGAGATAGCCTTGGGAATACGATCAACTCCAATCCTAGAGTAGGTTTGTAAATTACAATTTTTGTAAATATCAAATGTCACTTTCATTTATGTTTCCCCTTCCTCCCCACATTCCTTCTTACAAAATTGTATACCATCCATGTTACAAGAATGTACAATACAACAAGAATACCTTTAAGAACAGTAATCGTTTTTTCTTTTCAACATACCTTACTAGTAATGGCTGGTGCAACAACTGAGCACTACAATATAGTTGATGTTGATGATGATGATGATAATGAAGAAGATGAGATAATGATGATGATAATGAATGATGCCGATGATGAAATAATGATGGCAATGAAGATAATGATGATGACAATGAAAATCATGATATGATCATGAGATGATGATGATGATGATGCGATGAGGGGCATAATGATGATGTAAGTAATAATAGTGATAATAACAATGAAGATGGTGATCAAATTATTACATAGATGGTAATGATGAAAATGAAAATGACGATGATAACGACGATGAAGAAACAAGAAAAATAGACGATGAAACCAAACAACATTGATGTTCATGTTCTTGTGTCTATGCCCACTCGGGGCAAAGACACTATGTTATGATCTGGCAGTTAAAGACAGTAGAAAGGGTCATGTGTCATCTTAAGTACCTTATTACATAATACAGTAAGGCAGATAGTACATACACACACACACTCCCGCTGGCAGCCTATTTTTCAATATTATCAATGGTGCATAAATATTAAGCATATTGTGAAGACGTATTTCTTCCATCTCCTTTCTTCATGTCTCTCATCTATCATTACTCTAACCTACTTAAGACAAGTAATCCTTGCTTTATGCATCTTCCAATAAATCTTAAAATGAGTTATTTTCTGCAACTTACACCTTCTCTCTTTCCTCAAGACAGCATTTTTTGCATCATCCTCAGTGATCTGCGACCCAATTTTCATACATGTAATTTGTCAGTATCATTTTCACAGGGACAGCATCTCTGACGTATAATATGAAACGTTACAGCAATTCTTGAGCATAGCTAATGCACCCGGTATGCTCAAGATAAGGAGGTTTGTCAATTCCCTTCAAATGGCAACACCCCCCTTAAAGCACTTACTGCCAACACTTTGCCGTTTATCTTGGCTTATAGAATCAAGGTAAAATCCCCGTACTTTGACAGGTGCGAAATGATTAAAATCTTGAAGGCGTTTTTATTTTTTCTCCATTAGTGAATAAGTTATCTGGATTATTCTTAGAAATTTCCCCATGTAAGACAAGCATAGACCCCTTGTCGGCAGGTTATTAGACTAAAAATATTAATTTATCGATTCAGTTACTGCATTAGCAATTTTAACACTAAAGGTCTAAAAGCATATTTTTTACATCCATAAAATACCTTCCCTTACCACTACCATAGTAATGGAGGCCCTCACTGGGGGCCCTAGGCATATGCAAATTTAAAACCCACTTTTTGAACTGTGTGGAATCCCCTTACCCCGATCTGTAAATTTCTGGAGACACTACTGTATCTGACTGATTCATGTACAACACTGATTTTTCTATTATAACTTGTAAAAAAAACCAACTTATTGATAGACAAAAGTGGGCCAATTAGGATGATTAAAAATCAGATAAGGTGGTGATGAGTGGACAAGGAGAGCAGAATTTGGAAGACAGTGCTTTCCTTATTATACCTGCGCAAATAGAACAGGTACTTAATAGTATGAAAGGTGACCAAAGGCATGAAAGACAGCTAATTTAATCATCTGAACATTACAGGGTTGCACATAATATCTTCACAATGAACAGTGTTCTTGACACTTGGTGATTGATGAAAATATTTGTACACTACAATAATAGTAATAAGACTTAAGGCTTAGTAATAAACCACAGGTTCTAATACAATAGGATAGGCTGTGAAAGTGATGATATAAGCATTCCCCCAAGAAATAAAGCCTGATTAACTGCCGAATGGGCGGTATGGTACAGCATATACCAAGCTTATTCTACAATACATAATCATTTAACAAGGTACACGAGATAACAATTCGTTGAACAGTAGTTGGCATACCTCTCAACGTATAGCCGGTTTTCCACTAGGCGAAATTATTTGCGCGAATCGAAAACGTCGGTCCATGCACACGCACATTCACGTTTCTATCCGAGTTTTCGCTTTAGAGAAATCGGTAGTTCAAACTGTTTCTACTTTTTGCGAAGCGAAAAAAATGTGCAACCAATCAGAGCTCAGGAAGCGAACCAACGCTTTCCATTTGCGCGAATAAATTCGCCTAGTGGAAAACCGGATTTAAGATGAGATCGAACTCCCTTTTGCTAGTACCACTAGGCAGGGCACTTTACCCATGTACCTCCATAATAAAACTCATAGCATGCCACAGAGGTAAAACATGTTGAATTATTTTAAGTCTGAGTTTTTGAAAGTTAATAAATTGTGTGGTTTTATTATTAATAAGAAATTCAAATTATAATTTTTATTTTTGAGGGATTTCTTGACCTTTTTTTTACTTAATTGAATTAATATATAGTTATTCACAATTATCAATATTTCACTAAAATCATACCATTATGCATGCGGAGAATAATGCATGGTATTTTCTTTCTTTCTTTTTTTTACTGTGTTGACAGTTCATCCAAATTTCATC
Source organism: Anneissia japonica (assembly GCF_011630105.1). NCBI lineage: Eukaryota > Metazoa > Echinodermata > Crinoidea > Comatulida > Comatulidae > Anneissia > Anneissia japonica. The sequence goes on along the minus strand of NW_022720123.1, from coordinate 1,280,929 downwards.
TTTGGTGATAATTTCTTGACATCAGTATAACATTTTTGAATAACAATCTCTGTACTGTAATTGTGAATGTTTATGTGGATATGAAATAAATAAAATAATATGATGATATTAACTATTGTGTCAACTTGTAAAAGTGTCAACTTATAAGTGCTTCTGGTTAGTTTGTAAAAATATTTACTGGCTTATTTTTCCAATTTTTTTTTCCCACTGTTTATATTCTCAAGCACCTTCAGCCTTTCTTTAAAATGGGTATGAGTGTCATACAAATCATATTTATTATTATTAATAATAGTTTGTTAATCAAAGGTATATTTTGATATTTATTAAAGTCATGCAACTATAATACACAAACTTTACCAACTTAAGTTCCACTATTTTTCCAACATACAACATTAACAATAGGAATAAATTATATTCATTGCCTTAATAGATATAATGCATATTTATTAAATTGCTATACTAAAAAGTTCTAAAATTTCTTCTTAATGATATCAAAAGAAAATGAGCTTCTAGAGACTCCTGAATATTATAACCTTTTACATAAATAATCAAGTCAATCAATCTACTGCTGCCTTTGGCAGGCTAGCAGCTTCCACTCCTGCCATCTTCAAATTCACCAAATGTTATATTTGCATTATGGAATCCTAGTGATTATTACTAGATAAATACTGATGAATTTCAAATATAGCTTTAATTAATTACCATATGTCTGTAGCATGCATAAAGGAAATGTGTAATTTCAATACATATTAACCTCATTTTCAATTAATTCACATAGTGAAGTCAGTTTTGTAATTCTTTACAAAGTTCAATTGTTGCAAATTCAACATTAATACAAAAAATACATTCATCCTTCTCTATACTAAATAAATTCTCTGTTCTCTCTTAGTTTTTAATATTGGAGTAGAGATTTCCATTCTGGGTTTGAACCTTGTGGGTGGGAGTTCGAAGCCCCACCTGACCAACTCAACTGCTGGGCCATGCTCATGTTTTAGCACTTATAAATTAAATAAATATTTTGGTCATTTTTCATCCTTATACTTACTGATGGTAACATCGAGCCAACTATACAAAGAAGTGTAATTTTCATTCAATGTATATTTAATACTTTTACTTGATATTGTTCAGTATTTATTTTATGTTATTGTTATTGAAATTGTGGAAATAAACAATTTTTGACTGAAAATGTGAAGACCTGCACAATTTTTATAATAATTTTCTTGAAGTACAAAATTCATTCATTCTTTTATTTCGGAATCAATAATTTGTCCATATATAAATAAACAGAAAAAAAACAGCAAAATATGTTGAAATAAACCAATATTAAATTAAAACAGGGGAGAAGGAAAGACATACTCACTTTAGGTTCACTACTGAGAGAGGTCATTAATTAAGGAAGTAAACTCACCAATGTTGTGCCCGTGTTGTCTGCAGCATCCAGATCAAAACCATTATCATAGTGCTGTTTAACATCGGTCAACATCTGCCGCGGAACTACATCACGTAAATCATCAATTTGTTCTTGTGAAATTCCTTATCAAAATAAAAATGATAGAAAATCTTTATTGAAACATCTCTTGGGGTGACAGCTAGTCAATAGAGTCAATTTTCAATTCAAATCTGTTATTTGAATTGAATTCAAGTCATGTTTTTGCTGTCTCAGATTGTTTTTTACGTTTTTTGCAGTAAGGATAGGACCACAATGGAAATAAGTTGCCAATTTTGGTATATTTTTTGTTTTTTATCCTTTGAATATGTTTCTTGTCGTCTTTGTTTTATTATTATGTTTTATTATGTTAATGAATAAAAAAATAAAATTTAAAAAAATATTAAAATATAATTAAATTGATGATAAAAAAAGTGTTTCAGATGGTAACCGAGACAGAAACTGACTACCAAATAAGATAGTATAATACCGAAAGGTCCACTGATTAATCTCAGATAAGATAGTATAATACATATTCCAAGTATCAAAATGCACGCCATCGTGTCGGGATTCAATATTTCAACATTAATTATGTCATCATCAGGAATGAAAAATTATCCATATTTGCAAGCTTATATGCACAAGTACCAAAAGTGTTTGACCAATCAAAACATTACACCCAGTAGGTGACATAGTCATGAATAAATTAAAGATCAAAGTATTCTTACCCTACTGATCAAAGCTACCCACAAAAACAAAGAAAGCTCCTTTGAAACTTTCAGCCCATTGTTAAGCAATGGGTGTAGCCAATGTATAGCAAATGCTTCTTTAAACAACAATAGTATAGACTAATTTTGCGAACTGTCAAAAATGTTTCGTAAATTTTTAATAATCTTCCTGCCCCGGACCATGCTCTCATAATAAAACACTTGAATGGTCACGATTTCAACTTTAACCTTTGAATGTGTAATGCCGGCCCACGACGTTCGCTATGACTCAACTGGGCCTAGGCTGTTAAGTTAGCAATGAATAGCAGGGCAGTGCAGTATTTTGTTACAATTAACGTAACCACGGAAACATTTATTGTATTCTTCTTGTCTTTATCTATCAATTTAGCTTGTCTATTGTGTTTAGGTAAACTAATTATTTTGTTACAATTTGTAAACTGTTGAAATAATAGTGGTGGTCGGGAGCCTGTAAATCCAGGTCGGAAATGTTGAGTGCTGGACAGACCCGTCCACCGCCAACCAGCGTGGTGACATCCCTGAACAATAGTATAGACCAATTTTGCGAACTCTCAAAAATGTTAGTATTAGAAAATATTAAACCTAATTTATTACTTGCATTACAGGCTACATTATCATTTTCAAGTATACCTTGTAAACCTAAAACATATTGGAATGTCTCACAACTTTGTATATGATCATTTATTACACTCAGTCTAGTTATTAAGCATCTATCTGTCTTGCCAATATAATCACTGTTACAACCTGGACATTTAAAATGATAAACAACAATGCCCCTATATTCCCTAGGGGTTTGATCTTTAGTAGATATAAAATGAGAGACATTTTTGTACTGCCATAATGTTATGAATTTTACCTCTTTAACCAAGTGTTTCTTTACTTTGTTTAAGCATCTACGTAAAATGGATTCACCTGCCTCTCCTAGATAAGGAAATCTAAGCCAGATCTTAATCAAGTTATTATCAGTAGGCCTATGTACAGACTACCATTCTTCTAGAAATGACTACTGTATGGCTACACATACCTATTAGGTTCTTGGAAGTCACTAGCTTATTAGAAAACATTCAGCATAGATATCATCAGGTAAGCTATTTACAAGAAATGATCATTTGGTGTTAGAAGAAAGTGGATGGGCCCAAAATTTTCCTAATTTTTAAAATATTTTTTAATAAGGGATGCAATGATAAGCATTGATTCTGGACCTGTATGTTGTAGAATTAATGACAAGTCATGTAGATTTGTATCTATCCCCGCTTACATGTACTGTATTTATACTGTACTTTACTATATTATCCAGGCCTGGAAAAAAAAGTGTTCGTGCCTCTGACCATGAAAGTTGTTTCGATGAAATGGCTCCAGCAACAATGTTGTCTGCACACTAATAGCACTACAGTTTATTTTTTGGATTTTTTATTCCCCAAAACGCCTCCATAAAATTAAGACCGCAGGTCATCCGGTCATGCACTTTTTCCAGCCCTGACTATAACTGTAGATGAAGTACTTTATTCAAGGATAGATCAATATAATAAATCTATGTGTGAAATTCCATTTGGAAAACAATTTGAGATTAATTAAGATTTGACAGGGATGGAAATTTACATCACATTATGAAGATAGCATGGAGTGCCTACACACATACTGTAGAATGCATTCCAAAGAAAGCGATGCAAGCCAAAGTGATTCAATAAACGAAAGTTGATTCATTTTCATGCTTTCATTTTGCCATTCTTGGAGCCATTGCATCTTACAAAGATTATCATCAACAAAACTTCATCTCCTATGCAATCACTTTCTCATTGTAACTTTCCTTTATATAAATATCATAGTTTCCAAGCTACAGAGACACCTCATGATCCCAACCATAACTTCTGAGTAGTTTTTATGCAAAATGTTCCACTCCCACTTTCTACTTTCACTGTCAGAGGTTAGTAATTACGCTTTAAACTACAAGGAAAAGGTGCATTATAAATGCCTGTACCAGTACCAGTACAAATACTGTAGTTTCCAAGCTACAGGTTCACTCATGTATAAACCCACCCTAACTTCTCAGTAGTTTTTTATGTAAAATGTTCCACTTGTGTATAATAAGTCAACTTCCTACTTTCAGTCAGATGTTGGAATGAAATTCGTAAATAAACCCAAGAACTACAGTATATAAAATGCTATCTTCCTTCTGTGTCAGATATCAACACTGTTTACACTTCAACGATAACGATAACGATGAAAAAAGCTAAAAAGCAATTGCTCAATAAAAGAAATAAGAGAAGTTTTTACACCAGAACGATTCGATAATGATTTATCAGTAATGCAATAACAACATATTTTGACAAATCAAATCAGATGATGTCATAATCATGGAAACACATTAAAATCATAGTACAGTAGTAGCAACGATTTTATTGTTTTTCCATGATTATGATGTAATCTAATTTGATTTGTTAAAATATTTTGTTATTGTATACACGTTAAATCGTTTCAAATCGTCCTAGTGTAAAAACTTTTCTTATCTCTAATGTATAAACAGGCCTTTAAGGTCTGTCCACACTATCAATTTTTGTTTACAAAAAACTGTTTTATGCCCATATATAGTCATGATGTGCTTATATATGGTCATAATGTGCCTATATATGGTCATGATGTGATGTCATCATGACCATATTTAGGCATGTCACATGCTTTTGTCAAATATAACATAGTCTAGACAGGGCTTAACATTAAACATTTTGTCTATGCATCTAGCATGTTGAATGTTTTTTGTATTTTCCTGGATATAATAAGGCAACACCTCAACCAAACCTAATGTTTAATGGGTACGTTTATACTGAAATTACTATCATGTCAAATAAAAAAATACTTCCATTTTGGCATTCAAACTCATCTAATACACATCAAGGTAATCTTGATGGCTTGAATTATGTATAAAAATGACAAGAAAATGGATGAATGCGACAAGATTTTAATCTTGATATTGCGATAGGTTATATTAAAGTGAACCATCAATACAAATAGTCTGAAACTATCCATCATATATTATTCATGTTGACAACTTGTCAAGAACGTGTTAACTCAATGCCTTGGATCAATGTTGTTATGCATTGAAACATAAATTTAAGTAATATAATGATATAGCATGTAGGCTGCTAACCAGGGCTGGCAGGAGCAGCCTTGGCTGGTGCGATGTAGCTTCCAGGCAAAAATTATCAAATAAAATAAATTGTTTGTTTGCACTTCTTTTAAAAATAATTGTAAATACTCATTAGGCCCTATAAAAAATATTATTAGTTTATCACCCTATCTGGGCAGGAAAAGTGATGAGGGAGGGAGGCTTTTTTTTTAAATTTTTTTTTTTGCTAAAGCCAAATATAACCCCCGGTTTGTTTGCTGGAGCATTGATATTCAAAGTAAAACATGATTTAGATAATGCAAACAATATCTACTAACTATTTTATAAAATAAATTTAAAAAAATAAATAAATAAAATTAAAAAAATTAAAAAATGTTCCAAAAAAATATTTTTTTTTCAAAAAAAAGATTTTTCAAAAATTTTTTTTTTTTTTTCAGTACCATAAAAGGCATGCGCACGAGGGTGATAAACTAATAATTTTTTTTTATTGGGCCTAAGATGGAATAAAAATAACCCACAAAGGCCTAGAATGGCAATATTACATCAAACAACTACTTTAGACTAATTTATAGGGCATCTGGCAAAAAATGAAGGTAAATTCACTCACATTTTTTTTATTTGTAAAGGAAAAAGCTAAAAAAAACCCCTTTTTTAAAGTTTTTTGTTTTTCCGCCCCTATTTTTTTCAGTGAGTTAGGAGCGGGTGGAGGAGGGCAAACAAGCAATTTTTTTTTTTTGCCTTATGGCATTTTTTATCGCTACTTTTGTCTTTTCACGATATTGAACAGGGCTTCTATACGCACTTGCCCCAGCTTCCCCACCACCTCTTGGCACTAAAGCTGCTAAGTCCATAAACAAATATCATCATCATTTTACTACTTTTCACCCTAGTTGTATGGGCCCAAAAGCATTCTCACCCTCTCAGTGTTACATATCAATCCAAATATCCCCAAAGATATCAAAAATTTTAGAAGAGTAGAGGCATATTCACACCGAATACAAATTTGGTTCGTATGGAGTAACAAAACGAAAAAAAGAAAATCAAATCTGTCGTAAAGAATAGAGGCACGTACTAAAACGTGCATCGAAAACGTTCTACGAACCGAATTCAAATTCAATGTGAATCTACCTTTATGAAGGCATTAGTTCAACTTTGGCAGAACTAAATCACTAAATTGAACAAGAGTTCAAAATTCAAGCAGTTTTCTTATCTATCAAGTAGCCATTACTTTACACTTTATAAATGTTCATATACTAGAATGCACTTCTGGCAGTAAATGCCTTGCAAGGCAAAATAAATAAGAACATAGTAGATGGCACTATTTTTGAGGTCAATGAAAAAGGAAGTTACTAAATAGTAAGCAATGTTTTTTTCAAGATGTAAATTATTGTGGTTAAAGGTACCTTACAGGTAATCCTAAATTCCAGATCCTGCTAACCTCAAGGTGCATATCATTATACCCTACATATTGAACAATTCCTAGAAAAGCATAAAACCTTTTCATGTAAAGGCTAGTACAATAAGTTATCCACACTATTAAAATCATACTGTGAGATACAAGCTTCCTGTTGTCGAAGCTGCAGGCGAAACTTGCGACGACGCCGTTCTGGCGATCGTTGCGAGTTTAAAGCTGGGTGCACACTGCGTCGTACGACGGTTGCACAGCGAAACTGCCCTCTCTGTGAGTGCTAGATAATGTGACGCTCTCTGTTGATTGCCTGTCGTCTGAACGGATAGTCATTAAAAAAGATCCATTGAGTGGGCGTCCTCGTGTTGCATTGTTCATAGAATCTTGTATATTTTCAAGCATATATGAACATTTTCAAGTTCATGCAAACCACATACAATAGTACCCACAGTGAATTTCACTATACAAACCTTATGTATATAATTATTAAAACCAATACCTTATAATCACTCACTACAAGCTTCTAATAGTGACCACATTAAAAGAAACTAGACTTAAATCCCATTATGCAACAACACTCCTTGTGTGAATGTCATTGGCAGAGAAGCCCTACATAATTCTCATGTTATTTTTCCTACAGAAATGAATACAATTGAAACCAACTTGGATTACCTCAGATTATTAGGATTTTAGAGCTTTTAATTGCGTGGTCAATCCACATACGTGAACAGATGCACTGTCTTTAATCACAACATGAATAAGCTAAATCATTCTAAAAGTCCCAAAATTATCACATATCTGTTATATGTGTTTATCAATTATATCAGCTTTTTTTTTACGCCTAAAAGGAGGAAGTTACGCATGGTCAATCCACATGTGAACAGATGCACTGTCTTTAATCAAAACATCATAAGCTATTAATCATTCTAAAAGTCCCAAAATTATATTGCAGTGTTTAATTATGATATCAGCCTTTTTTCTACACCTAAAAGGAGAGACTTACATTTCCTCCAGGCACTACCTCAGTCACCAGAGCATTACTGCTGCCACCATCAAGGAAATTAAGATAAATTTAACAGTGATTTTTTCCAGATAACCCAAGAGTGGATTTAACTGCCTTTGAAAATACCTTGAAAGAATTTATTTATTCTGCCTTTTGGAATAATAATACTTTTCATGATGCAGCACTAATCAATTCCACCTTGTGTTTACATGAAAAAGTAAAGATGGATGATGTAAAGAAACTATGAAAGTGAGTAGAGTAGGAAGAGTGAAGATTTAATTAAAAGTCCTTCTTCCTGAAGTGGAATAACATTACTAGCAAAGATAAATATAGATATAGTATATAAACCTACCTCTTTTAGCCATTTGGCCTTCTATATAATCCAGAGTAGTATCATCCTCACAGATGTCATAGGGCATATTCCCATCGGAGTTAATGGCAAGAAGGTCAGCTCCCCTGCAAACATACAATCATTGAATAGTGTTATTCTGGGACTCTCGACATAGACTCCATCATTGTCTTTTTTGTACACAGTTTTATTAGACTGTAAAGCTTGTTTAAGAAAGACTCCCTGATTTCTGACTAATCAGCATCCCTGAAAGCTGTCAGCGATAGCATGTAGCGATTTTATGGAAATCAGCCTTTAATGGTATATTATTTACAGAATCAGTTTGATATAATTTGGTTATAGTCGATTAATTGTTATTACTGGATAAATATTTTGTTTATATTATGCTAATGAGGAAAAGCATACTTACAGAACAAATTAAATTACATCATATTTTGAAGGTCAATTACTGAGCATTCTGCTCTTTAAGCAACACAACTGATTGTTCACAAAGACTGCTTATGCATTACATGTTACATGTATGCATTGTACAAATTATATTTTTATTTTTTTAAGGTCTTTAAGGTAAAATTATATTTACATGCCCTATTAAGATCGTAGATAAATCCTTTGTTTTGATGTAAAACAACCTTCTTTAAGGCTTGTATTTTACAATTTTACTTTATTTACAGAAAACATTTAATGGATAAAAGCAAAAAGGAATGAATTTCCGTTCAATCTCTGAATCACATACACTTCCTTGGCTGAAGATCTTGAGTTTTAACTGAAAAAAGTAACTGATCTCTCTAAGGAGAATTGTAAGTAACAGTTGAATAACAAGCACTTTAGAACTCAAAGGGTCCACAGAGTCCGGATTATAGGATGACGTATGCCCATGATAATAATGCTTTGTTATTGATAGATTTACATATGAACTATAAAGCATGCACTGCTGAAGGTGTTGTTGCAATCGGACTCACATAGTCATAGGGTTATTATGAAAACTAAAGTAGGTCTACTAATGCCAATACACAAGTGCATATTATCCGGCCCGTAAGAAAAGGCCTAAATTAATTACTGTATACAGTATATTGTACAACTCCTGTTCTAAATCAACAACAATATTATAATAAGAATACTAAAAAAATTGCAGCGGTGCACCTTCCATCATCATTATGATCATCGCCATCACTATCCTCATCATTATCATCGCCATCACCATCCTCATCATTATTGCCATCACCATCCTCATCATTATCATCATCGCTATCACCATCCTCATTATCACCATCATCAATGCCACCACCATCCTCATTATTATGATCACCACCATCACATCATTATTATCATCATTAGCATCGCCAGCACCATCCTCATCATTATCGTCATCACCATCACATCCTCATTATTATCATTAACATCGCCAGCGCCATCCTCATCATTATCGTCATCACCATCACATCCTCATTATTATCATCATTAACATTGCCAGCACCATCCTCATCATTATTGTCATCACCATCACATCCTCGTTTATCGCCAGCACCATCCTCATTATTATTGTCATCACCATCACATCCTCATTATTATCATCATTAACATCGCCAGCACCATCCTCATCATTATTGTCATCACCATCACATCCTCATTTATCGCCAGCACCATCCTCATTATTATTGTCATCACCATCACATCCTCATTTATCGCCAGCACCATCCTCATCATTATTGTCATCGCCATCACATCCTCATTTATCGCCAGCACCATCCTCATTATTATTGTCATCATCATCACGTCCTCATTTATCGCCAGCACCATCCTCATTATTATTGTCATCACCATCACATCCTCATTATTATCATCATTAACATCGCCAGCACCATCCTCATCATTATTGTCATCACCATCACATTCTCATTTATCGCCAGTACCATCCTCATTATTATTGTCATCACCATCACGTCCTCATTTATCACCAGCACCATCCTCATCATTATTGTCATCACCATCACATCCTCATTTATCGCCAGCACCATCCTCATTATTATTGTCATCACCATCACGTCCTCATTTATTGCCAGCACCATCCTCATTATTATCGTCATCACCACCACATCCTCATTTATCGCCAGCACCATCCTCATTATTATCATCATCACCACCACATCCTCATTATTATCATCATTAACATTGCCAGCACCATCCTCATAATTATTGTCATCACCATCACATCCTCATTATTATCATCATTAACATTGCCAACACCATTCTCATCATTATCTTCATCACCATCACATCCTCATTATTATCATCATTAACATTGCCAACACCATCCTTATCATTATTGTCATCACCATCACATCCTCATTATTATCATCATTAACATTGCCAGCACCATCCTCATCATTATTGTCATCACCATCACATCCTCATTATTATCATCATTAACATTGCCAGCACCATCATCATCATTATTGTCATCACCATCACATCCTCATTATTATCATCATTAACACTGCCAGCACCAGCACCATTCTCATCATTATTGTCATCACCATCACATCCTCATTATTATCATCATTAACATTGCCAGCACCCTCCTCATCGTTATCGTCATCACCATCACATCCTCATATCATCATCATTCTCACCATCAACATCACTATGTACAGTACTGTAGTGTCATTGAAGCTTCTGCAGTATTACAGTATCATACACATTTCAATAACAGGTAAAAATATGATGCGCCATACTTTTTATTTTCATTTTCTATTTAAATTTTATTCCTTTTGGCAATAAAAAAAACCAAAAAAAAACCAGAAATACATTAAAAAAGAAGAAAACAAAAATACAACAAATTGCAAGAAAAACCAAATCAGTGCCAAGGAATAGCAAAAGCGACAGAGCTCAGTCACCCAAACAGGATGTGCTATTCGGTATATTAATATAAAGGTAAGTGAAGTATAAGTATTAATAGGCTTTTCCATATTGTTTACTTCATGTTCAGACAATACGTGCCATGAGTTTCCTTGTTGCTGTACATGATTTGTGTTCCTACTCAAGGCTTCTGCTGCACATACAGTGAAAAGCCTGTATCATTTCCTCCATTACCTACAGTATGTAGTGGTTAAATGGTTATTAAGATCTCAGTTTTGTTTTAATAGCCTTTTAAAGTATTCTACATCTTCCCTACACACTAAATATTCACAATTATTGTATTATTTTGGGAATGTTGGAGATAGGGTTGAGGAATGGCTGAAGCGAGCATGACTTGGAAAAAATGTAATGTTTGGGTGCTAATTTTAGGGGTGGTTTGGGCCTATATGCGGGAATCCCCTTTTCACAAAAAAAAAAAAAAAATTTCAACATTTGTTTTCTCTATAAATGTGTCAAATCATCTTTAAGTTGTCATCTTTTTCAATTGTTTGGTCTTCATGTTACTTCCCATAGACAGCATTCATACACTATAATTATTATTTATAATTTTCTTTTATTTATTTTTATTATTCACTTGGCATCACACCCAATGTTGCCAAAAGGATGTGCGATTGCCTTATAATAATAATGACATTTCTTTACAGCTTTTTTTAATATTATTTACAATCTATCATCTCTTCAAGTTTAAGTAATAACATGCAAAAACTTATAAGCACGCTCTCTCATATTTTTCTATGGGTTTAATGTTATTATGTCTATTTATACTATTTTATTATCATGGACGAGTAGTAATTAACTAGCTTTTTCGAGGTGATGGTTCATTGTTGGTCGGGATGGAAATAAGATAAATGAAATGAAAGGTTTATTGTAACTTACTAGTTAGTTAATAAGATCAATTTCCGAAAAGGGTGATTAGCGAGCAACTATGATTCAATATTTCAAACGTAGGAGGAAGCAGTATCCACTTACTGACTAATTAGGTATTCGGCCAGGTGCATATGGCCACAGGTGGCGGCAGCATGCAGCGGCGTCCACAGCTCCCGATCAATGATGTTCACATCAGCACCATGTTCTAACAGCAGCTTCATCATCGGCTCATTATTGTCAATACAAGACTGTAAAACGAGATAGGAATAAACAGTTAATCATGGTATTAATAAATCTGTAGAGATAAGGATTATAAATGATGGCAGAAAGATGATGAGGATAAATGGTGATAATTTGTACATATCACTTATATATGATATATATTTGCAATGCTTTGTTATTGTATTTTATTGTTGAAGGCCCCAATGATCAGCTTTGCTGGATGGACTATCCTCTGGAAATAAAGTTTAAAAAATAAATTAAAAATTATGATGATGATGATGCTGAAGATGTCAATGATGATAAATGGTGATGATGATGATGAATGATGAAAATAATGGTGATGACGATGTCGATCATGATGAAAGATGATGGAAAATATGGTAAAAATAAAATAATGAAAGAGCAAAAGAAAAAATTATATTGCAAAATAAGAAATGGAACGGGGGTGTTTATAATGAATAAGATAGTGACAACAACAAAATGCCATATCAAAAAAGATTCTAATAAACATCAAACACAATACATAATGCATTACAAAAAAAACCCTTATTCATTAAATGGAGAGGCGACGCATTCTGACCTTCAGCCAATTCCATGTCAAATTAGAAATAAGAGTTAAACGACACAAGAGGATGAGCAAAAAAACTATAAGGATCTTACAGTGTCTGAACGATGTTTTGCAAAGTAATGACAGCAAATGTCACGTTGCTTAGTAAAGAGGCTTATTGCACGCCGCAAGCTACGCTGCACAGGTAACAGGTAGAATGAATCTCTGAAATTCAAACTATTTTCCGCTTAGTTTCTTAAGATGTAATAGAGCACGGCTATAATCAACATCGCTATAAATTGCACTCAATATTGAATGTGACATGGCTAGAATTTAGATTTATTGCGAACTTCTTTTCAACACAAGATGCCTCTTTAATATTCTCATTAATTAACAAATGAGTAGATGCTTGTAAATCAACATGGAGGAAAAATCTTGGGTATGAAACTTAAGAAGGTACTAAAGCATAAAACATCCTGTAACGTTTACTGTAAGTTAAGAGCTAGATAATAATAATTGTGTTCTTGTATTTAGTTATTAGAAAGTAATTATATTCTCTAATTATTACCAGTATACATTATTATTTACTGCAGTTGCTGATGCTCTGCTCTGTACGACTATGGGTAAAAAATCACAATTTATCAAATTCATTCACATTCAAAGAAGTGGTATGATATTAGATCCTGTAAACTAAAAAAAAATAAATTACAGCCCATAAAATTAGGGAAAACAATAGATTGATAACAATCTGCAGACTTAAAAAAATTAAGAGTGATAGTCTCAGCCATTTTTCTATGACTTTTGTTCTACTACAGAACTACCTATGTTTTAGAAATACGCAAGTCCTTAACTGATCAACTACCTTTGAAATCCATGACATAATTCTACTTCAACATGTCTAGCGAAACATGTTATTTTTGTGAAAGGATTTGTTTATGTCTTCTTACTTCTACTTGCACAACAAAATCACCAAAAATATATCATTACCATATTTCCTAGCATGAGAAAACTATTTTTTCCTCAGCATCTTCATCTGGCGACACACAATCATGTTCAAGCAATCAAAAACTGTTTGCTTGAAAACTACCTACGTGTTGATGCGTGTGTCCAGAAAATTATCTCGGATTTTCCACTACACTGAACTAAAACTACGATCATATTCGTATTCAAATATACCTGCAAATTGCCGATTTAAAATTTGTGGGCTATAACCATTATATTTATTGCTTTATTTATTCTCTCGTTACACTGAATAACAAGTTCAGTGCTGTAGCATCGAATTCTAAGTGGTTCTGTATTAATATATTCTACAGTAAAAACAATGAAAGTAAATAATTGAAAACAATTACATAAATAGTATAAATTAATTAAAATATTGAAAATGCTAATTTTTTTTTTTATTTGCATTTCAAAACATAAGACAATTCATTACATTAAAAACAAAGGTTCAAGGCTCAATTATCAACTTTTAATTGACAAATAAATCTTGATTTAGTTTTTATTGATTACAGACTTTTTACTACAAATATCTTGAAAAATCAACAATACAGTACCTTATCAATAAGCATTTATGTAAATCAAAATCAGTAAGTTTTTATTGTTTTCCAGACTTTTCTCTACAAATACAATGAATAGGAATTGATCTTGAGTCTGTTAGAATAAACAGATTCAATCCACAGTACAATATTACAAAGAGTATAGTGTAGAAATGGTTAAGAATAAGATGTTTGCCTTCCAATCCATGGTCCTGGGTTCAAATCCATTTTTTCTCCAAAAATACCAACACAGCAATTTAATACCAGTGGCGGATCCAGAATGGTTTAGCCGGCGCAAGTGGCAATCAAGGACCTAAGATCTGAAAGGGGTGGGATCCTACAGTTAAGTGAGGAAGGTATTTGGGTGTTCCCTTTTACCTACTGTGGGAATATCTAGGAAATCTCTGATTTCACACATGGTTATCAATTTTCTAATATGTTTAAATTCAGATAGATGTTTGTGTTCTTACATGAAAGGGGAGAGTTCTGCACTCACTGACCTATCTTAGTCAAATTTACACTAAAGCACTAGTGCTTACAACTGTCAGTACCTGCTTAGGCATTGGATCATAACCTTTATATTAGATTTATACAGTTGTTCTATATACAGTATATTTGCATAGCATACTGTTCTTTAATATTAGCATGGCCTCTTTGTGCTATTGTGGTACTGAAGTACTATAAGGAGTTTCATACTCAGGAAGATGTCTCCAAGATGTCCGCAATTTCAAATCTAAAGAGAAATGTTTGAAAAAAAAACAATAATTTTTTTGCAATTGAGCATGGTCATAAAAGACAACAAATTAAACATGTGAAATTGGAGTTAATAATTTACATATTTTTGTAATTTATTGTATGATATATTTCACAGTTTCTACAGTATGTGCTTTAATTTAATAATCAACCAAAACAAATAACAAATAAATATGGAATTTATGCAGATTAATAAGATCAGAAAAGGAAAGATTTAAGCCTAGCTTAAAGAGGTGATAAAACCCAGGGTGTGAACTGGATGAGAATTTGTAAATGTAGAAGCTTCTAGGAAGGAAAAATTCATGTATTTGCATTTTTATTAGTTTAGCTTAGAGTACAGTAAAGAACTTTGAAAATTGTTATTACTTTTGTGTGTCAAACTGAACCACTTTGGAAACCAGTACATTGTATTTAAAGTGTATTTCAGAATAAAGAAAGAATAAATAAAAACTCTACAAAAAAAATTATGTAATCTATTAAAACCAAGTGAATCAAAACTGAGGATCTAGTGGAGACCCTGATTTACACTTCAACTTCCTGATTCCCACGAATCTGAATCATGAGATTATGCCGGGTGCACAGAACAAAAACATACAATGCGAAATAAAAGATTCATGGCCCTGTTACATACACTGTATCCTAAAGTAGTGGACTCCCGCGACCTTCGTGAATTCACAGCAGAGCCAACCAACTATCAACAATTATTGTGGTATGAATTGCATTAGTCGGGTCTACTGCACAATCTGAATAGTTATAAATGAAGCCTATTTAACAAGAATTAAAGAGCTTGAATCTGTGTTTGGTTGGTAGCTAAAAAAAATGACAGACAGTAATAAATCCATTTCAATATTCAATTAATACATATCTCATGGAAATCACTTTTTGAAACTATGATTACATATCAACTTGAAGTGAATTAATAAGGACACATACAAGTCTGTAGCAACTGCAAAACATATTCTATACTTTTTTTGCAATTCCAACAATGATTATAACTGTAAACAGGTTCATAAATTATCAGAATACAAAAACAGCTTGTGGATAGTTACTAAACACCGCACAATAAGGTGTGCATTTCTCGCTGAATGATTAAATATGCAGACACACGCGCACAAACATTGAAATGTTAATTGTAAAACACAACATAATAAAAACTTGATTGGACATTTTGGTGATGTTATATGCATACGCATGGAATGATTATCGCAAGTTCAGCCAATATAGGTCGATAGACTCCTTAAACTTGTTGTCTTCTCCTATGATGCGAGATCATATCTAACCACACTTTTAACTTTTATCCACTACAGCATTTCATCCAGGGTCTACAGTTTTAATATATTAGTACTAGTTATGGCTTTGCATAATTTTCCATAGCACACACAATTAAGTTGTCTCAAGCTGCTTTTAAATCATACAGTCATATTATTGTTTTGCAGTCAGTGGCTGCAGTATACAAAAAAATAGCACTTCAATAGAAGAAAGAGAAAGAAGGGTACAGCTTCGATGTTGAGATGACGTTGCCATCACTTTTGTGTGGATAATATCTTTTTACTTGATTACTTTTACAAATACAAACTTACTAAATATTTCCATTCTAATAAGGAACAGCTGAGGCACCACTGAGTAGGGTAGCTTAAGCTGCCACATAGGACAACAGGCCATGTCTTTGCGTTGATCAGCTGGACGAAAAAATGAACAGAGTAGCTTTTTTGTAGGTGTCTCTCTCCTTGGCTTTCACCAGCGCTTTGTCCCTTGATGTCTGTTGCAAATTTTCAGACCCCCGTCAGCCAATTTAGCCTTACGTTGGGACAATCCTAAAATTGGCACTGATAAAGAAGCATATTGGTTTCTATATTTCTACGAGCAGAGTTCACTGAATAATAACACTTAAAATTAGTACATTAACACTGAAAATAATAAGGAAGCATATGGTTTTATGTTTCTAGAGGCTGACAGTTCACCGAATATAAACACTTAAATATACAGCAGTCACTCCATAGAGCCCTGTGCCCAAATACAGCACCAACAATATGCCGGAGGATGTGTATAGTGCGTAAAACTGCAGGATACGAATTGACCTTTTCTTCTGAAAATCGAATGGTGTCTTTCTTTTATTGTCATGTACCATTCTACTAAATTTTAATCTTGCTATCAGACACACAGCATCAAATCTATAACCTCTTTGGCGGAGGTAGTTACAGTAGGCCTAAGCATGTAGAGGAAAAAAAACAATTTTAACAAAACAAAACCTGATCCAAATTTATTGGTCTCTGAGCCAGTAGCAGTGCCAGTGGAGAAAGGGGGCTTAAGCTCCCCAATGGACAGGTCAAGCCCCCACCAGTCAGAGCTTGCCAGGCAGTCAGACAGAAAAAGAAAAAAATTAATAAGTAGGCCTAATGGAATGAACTGCGTGTTTATTGAGATGGGTTTGAGAGTATAGTAACAATTGTATTTTATTAACTTTACAAGTCTGAGTATGCCATTTCCGGCCATCCTGAGGTCCCTACTTTAAAAAATATCTCATTAGCCTAGCCGAGTTGAATGGAGTATTCCATTTTTCATCAAATGAAATTGTTTTATCCGATCGATGAATCAGAAACATTTATTTGTTTTATATATAACCCCTACTGTATACAGATGTCATTCGTTTTAAAGGAGGATTTATATTAATAAATCATCTGCACTCGTAGGGTCAAAATACCAAAGGTGATATGCAGCCAACCTATATTCTCTTACATACATGTATCTCATGGCGCAGTCCATCAACTTTAACTCAAATTCACGGCGAAAACATCAAATGGAACAATGTGACATTGCATCCACTTAATATAATTTTTTTCATTGAATGGAACCATTAATTTAATACCATGTGATCTATAATTATCCAATCAGCAAGAATCGAAATAGGTCTTGTACAAAAAAACAATATCATGATCAAAAATATATTATCACAGAATTACATGCATTACAGGGGAGCAAACAAAAGTTTGACTGTAGATTTTACAGAAAAGAACAAGTTTGCCAAAAAACATTCCCACGTTGCAAAACAGACAGTAAATATGATTGTAAAAAAAAAACTGAAAATGGCAATATGTTACATGGCTTGCATAGTAAAGTTCTTACATAGTATCAAAATATGGTAGCCTATACTGTATATTCTCAGAGAAAAAAACTCGTGTTAAATAAATCAGTCAATTGTTTCCTTATGGGAAGAGTTTAACTTCAAATAAAATTTAGTTTTATACCGGAAGATCAAAAAATTGGGCTGACTCATGTTACTAAAACTCATCACATATCACATGAAAAAACATTGTGAATAAACAAACATGAGTTTGAGTAATGCTGCTCACTGCTTTTTTTTTTTTTTTCCTCTCAGAATCTTTATTACAAGCATGAATGGTAATAATAGGCCCCCTCCTCCCTCCCTGCCTGCCAAGATCCAAGAATATAGCCCTCCTAGATTTGCCTTGTACAGTACTGTAGTTGATTCTAGACCTCGGTGAATCCGTAAAAGGAAAACAACAAATGGTAGTTTTTTTATTGTGCCAGTCTACTGTATAATTTATAAAATACTCAAAACACAACACCACCATACTGTTTATAATATCTTGAATAGATTTTGATAGCTCTGTGCAATACAATATTATACTAATAATGATAATCATTATTCTAAAAATATTAATTAATGTGTGTGTATCACATTCTATTGCAATATGAAAAATAATGTACACATCATAAAGGATGAATTTAATAATAAAAACAGCCATGTGGTATTATTATAATCTAATTATGTAATGTTTGCAGGTAACCGGATGCTTTCCTACTGATGTGTCTTGGAACAGGTATACAGCTGACGTCCCACAAATGAGAGGTTTACAACAGCTGAATTGCAATATAAGCTAAAGTAAAGCAACATGATTTGTAGGTTATCATGTTTTGCTCTTTTCACTTTATGTCCATCTTTCACCTTCCCTTGGTTTTTTCCCCTCCAAAACGAGGTTAGATTACATCCTAAAGACATTCTGAAAGGTTATATTGTACATTAATAACGCCCTGCGAGACTCCACAATGCTTTGCGAGACTCAGTAATGCTTTGAGAGACAATCTTGTGTAACACTACATCCAAACTTAATTTGCACGATTTAATAATTTATTGTAAGAACCCCAAAATATAAAACAAAATGGATAATAATGTCTCAATAATGATATTATTTTCAATCTGTCTGATTAATTATTTTTATTATTATTTAAAGCATACTTCAGAGGATTTAAGATATTCCATTTTGTCAAGTGAAAAAACCTGTTAAACTAATGAGTACAGGTGAAAAATATATCATGCACCTGTGCAATCTGTATACAGGTGATAACTGCTGCTATATCTTCCATTCTCTATTTATCCATCTATGTCACAATATACAGTATAATTCTATTAGGTGAATTAGTGGAGGTTTTATTTTATTTGCAATGTTTGCTCTATTGCTAATCCACAATCGATAATGGTAGCAGTCATCAGAAAACACTAATCTAATGACTACAGTATAAAAATATTGTTTTAATAGAATTGCTCTCTTATTTTAAATGAGAAAGAGAGAGAAATACATTTCCTCAAAAATTAATCACCATATAAATATTCATAAATATTTCTACAGTATACTGTATTCTTTGCATGCTGTTGGACTTCTGCTAGAAAATTAAATTTTTGTAATTAAAATACAATATAATTTTTATTAATTTTGACAGTTAAAATTTTTCTTTTAAACAAGCAATTCAAAGTTTATCCTTCTGGATATTAAAAGCTGATGTTTTTGGTGGCTGTCACATTAAAAAAAATAAAAGCACATTCAATGATGGTTGCATTATCTTTTGCATACTACTGAAGTGACTAATTCTAGCAAGTTAACTGAAACCAAAACAAGTAGCCAGTCTAATAAATAAAACAAATTTCTAATGTCAATATAAAGTGCCATAGTTTTGTAAGACAATTACAAACACACATTAATATATATATCCTTAACACAAAGATACAAGAATTAATTAAAATAATTTATTATGACATTGAATAATACTTCAGTCTGTTTTTCTGTTTTCAGACATATCCTCATTTATAGACTAACATTTTCTTTTTCATTAAAGCATACAAACATTCTCTCCTCACGACTTCTCCCTACTGTTCTCCCTTTTTTCCAGTTATAAGTTTACTAATGAAAATTGATCAGATGACCTCTAAGCTACTGTATAAACAGACATTAAACACAAAAAAACACAAACAATCAAAAACAGTTCCTGTTGGTAAACATGTGTCCTAACACGATTCTGTTACAATGTAAAATTGATCTGATGGGTTAGATCTAACTGGTGAGCCCGACAATAATCAATAACCATTACCCAGTACAAGCACACTATGGGAATGGTAAGGTTAATCAGATGACATCACCAAGGTCAAGCCTAAATCCAGGCTGGACTAGCGAAAAGATGCAATGGCCTGGGGAATGGTTGGTATAAGATAATTTGGCATTCCTCAAATAATATTTAGACCATACCATGAAAACAAAATATTTTAAATATTGATTTTTTTATTAACTAGCCCCTTACTTGAATTTTTTTAATTTAAATTATATAGTAAGTGCCTTTCTTAAATCATGATTCATTGACTAATAATATTTTGTATATTTCATTGTCAAACTTGCAGAATTCAAGTTGGACTGGCAAAAAAATGTAATGGCCTAGAGGACTACTTGTAGAATAATCCTTTAAAATACTTTGGTACAAAGTCTATAAGATGAAGGATAAACCAGACTTCAGTGTGAAGTGACAATTGATAATGGCCTGAAGGATATTCCTGTATCCTTACTACAGGCTACAAGCTAGCAACTAACAATCTTTGTTTTGATGGCCTTCCATATTATAGTACCATGCTGCAGCTACTATCCCATAGCCAGGTGATAAATACCCATTAAAACAAGCATAATCATATCATATCATTTAACCTTCAACTTAACTGAAGGTATAAACTACTATATTAACTAAGACAAAATTAGTGTGACATAGGGCTTACTTGTAGTGCAGACCCCTGCTGTATTTAAATAAGAACGCTTCCGCCCACAGTCTGAATAATCATAAAACCAGTGATTGTTTTTCTCATTTCTAACGATTCCTATTTCATTCATGTAGCCTCTCTTATTCTTGTAAAATATTGCTATATTCATTTTTTATTTACATGCTTGTACTAATAATGTACTGGTGCACTTACAGCTAGGCAAGGTGAAAAGCAACAATTTAGATTGAAAATTGTAATTCCTTTTCCATTTTTTTAATCGATTCCTATGATTCCTATTACATATATATAGCCATGTTATTCATTCTTGTACTCCCATATTTCCTGTCATATAAAGCTAGGATAATCACTGTTTTCCTTTTTCTCTGTAATTTTCTGTCTGTTGTCTGTGGGTGCACTACTGCGATTAAGACATGCATTCAAAGAATGCATGTTTGAGAGATTCACATTATGCAACATGTAATGAAATGCATTACTCTACATTATTTTATAGGCAGCTTGGCCATCATGCTGTCACTGAGACACACATCCTCATTGTAAAAGTAAGTGTAGGCGTATGGAACATAAATCTAAATGTAGTTTGTATGTTTCACTGTACAGACTTACTGTGAAAAGCACATAATTTCCTGTTAAAGTTGAAACAAAGATAATATTTACTTCAACATGAACATGGATAGGTGGAGGTGAATGAATCCCTACAGCGGTGGCACCATAATGTGGCCAGCCTATAAAGCTCCAGTTAGGGTCTTGAGAAAGGCGAGCGATTTTATCATGTACAGGATATTAAAAACTGTGTTTTAAACTACAAAATAAGCAAAATCTGCAAATTTTACAGAGGCTTAAGGTGGGACTAACAAATTACAATTTTTTCCGATGACAGTCGTTTACGTTTGTTTTGATGGAACCCCCGTCTTACAGGGGTTCCATCGACAACTCCATAAGAGAATTCCATAATTGAGGTACAGCGATGGAAAATGATCAGCGAACAAATGGAATGGAGTTTCTATCTTAGCACATTGAGAAAGTGTTTATTTGAAGACCTCATTTTTCAAGTAGTATATATGATCAATGAGAGTTGACAATGTACGGTATTATTTCCAAGGGTAGACACAATATATAAATATCAGATAATGTTACCTTGCAAATAACTCATTTTATATTACAATATAATTATACAACCTATGTTTTCTTTGGTCCTCAGGTTAAGCATTGTAATGTGTAATGCACTGTAAGTTTATTTAGACTATACTTGGAGAAAACAGATCCATTTCACTGTGTAGCTTTTCTGATTTTTATTAATTTAATATAAGTTATGTTGTAATTCTTGGCAAATAGCAAAAGAAATTTATCTGTAGGATTAAAAGATTATATCATCATGGATTAATGTAAAGAATAGTTTTTATATTACTTTAATTTGAAAGTCTGGATCTGTTGAACACTTGAAAATGTTTGTTTGGTTTAGGTATCTTTAAGCACCATCAACATAAAAGCATGAATGTAGTCTCAACTTATGAGCGACTCGAGAGAAAAAAGAGTAAGTAAAAACATATATAATACTCAACAATCAAGACGCTAACATAACCGTAGAGTACAAAGACAATTAAATATCATACTGGAGCTAAATCAATATTACAAGTGAAAATACCACTATAAACTCAATGATGCATTCACTTAAGACTACCACCACTCATGTATTCCTTTACACAGTTATATACAATACCGTGCAAGTTCAATGTGTTTGCATGCTATTATGCATCTATAAACTCCTACTTATGAATTCATTGTGAAAGGTTATCGTTTATTAACAGAAAATCATCATGACATATATTTCTGTGAACTTGAATAACAAATTTGTGCGCAGTGATTTAGCTATGGAGGTGCGTCATTTTGTTTTTCTTTTATCGTCTAAATCTGGAAAAATATATTGGAACTTCAGACTACAGTAAGCAAGTTCTCTCTCGAGTATGATGTCCATGACTAATGTCTGAATGTATTATTTATAACTTACATAATTACGAATCTGGAAGAAAAGACTATGGTAACTAAATAAAATGTATCGATCAAAAGATTAAACATTAAATATAATGACAAATAATTATAGTATTTTGTATCAGTATTAACACATTTTCAATAGCTTTTAT
The DNA here is from genome assembly GCF_011630105.1 of Anneissia japonica. Taxonomy (NCBI): domain Eukaryota; kingdom Metazoa; phylum Echinodermata; class Crinoidea; order Comatulida; family Comatulidae; genus Anneissia; species Anneissia japonica. The sequence goes on along the minus strand of NW_022720123.1, from coordinate 1,257,837 downwards.
ACTCATATATATATATTCATATATATTTATATAGCGCCTTTCTTTGCAGATACGAAGCGCTTCTGTCCCTGGTCATTGGCTCCATATGCTTAAGTGTTGCTGCTGTATTCAGCGCAGGAGCAAGCAACCCCACCAGGTACCCATTTATACTCCTGGGTGGAGAGAAGCAATGTAGATAAAGTGTCTTGTTTAAGGACACAAGCGAAATGCACAGCGAGGGATTGAAACTCCGACCTCAAGGTTAGGAAACCAAACCTTTCACGCTGCTCCAAACCGCTTCTACAAACTTATCTAATACAGTAGAGCAGAGAACTTTAAAAACTAATTGAATTATGTTTGTTGCAGACAATGTTTTATAACATATCACATCTTGAGGTGTATTGTAGCTTGGTAGCTTCACAAACACATCATACCTTGAGTGTGTACTGTAGCCTAGTATCTTTCAAATAACTAACTTTATGATAATACTCTCAGTAAATGTGCCAAGAAAAAATATTCCTTCTACATTTCTCGATTTTTACTTACTATATTCCATAAATAGGAAAGCTGTTCAGACAGTATGCTTAATAAATTTTAAGTTTCACAGATAATATTTTATGGACATTATTTTAAGAGGTTGTACAGTATGAGATCTAAGCAATGCATTTATTGTGACAAAAATACTTTATACAAAGTTTATTTGATTTCAATCAATTTGAGTGTCATCTCGGATTCTGTGAATCTCTTAAATTTTGATGAATGTTCATATATCTTAATACTTGACATCTTTACAGCAATTTACTATAATCTTTAATTTTTGAATTTGTTCACAGATGAAATATGTTAGTAGAAACTTTAATGTAATGAATGTTTCAATTTTATAATTACTATCCTAACCATTAACATATTAAGCTAAGCAGACACAATTAGGATAGGCCGAGCTGATTATGCCAAGCCGTTCAAGCCGTCTCGGAAAAAGTAAATAATTGTAGGCCGTCCAAAAGACGGCTGGACGGCTCGCTGGCTAAGCCTATGTGGAAGAGCCTTCCTGATTGGGACTGTTACACAGTACAACAATTGCACTGAAAACACTGTAGAGAGTAGCAATTTTATGGAAACCAGGCTTCAAAAACCAAGACATAGAGGCTATGTTCTCACACGGCTGCTAACGGTTAGCAGGATTCGCATCCTACTAACCGTTAGCTGCAGTGCGTCCATCGAGAAAATCCCGATCCAGATACCAAAAATATCTCAACAATAGCTCAACTTGCTAACGGTTAGCGCTAACCGATCGGGCGTTCTCACGCAGGTGCTAACGGTTAGCTCCCGATCGGGATACTAGGGCTCTCGTGAGAACCAAGCTTTAAAGAGTTGTCAATGTCACTTATCATTGTATTCTTACCTGGTGTAAAGCTGTCAATCCATCTTCATTTCCCAAGTTTGGATCCAGACCGTTTTCTAACAGATACTTAACTGTTGAAAAAAAATTTATTAAAAACATATTGTTAATAATACTAAATTGCATAATTTACAGACTTGGTGAAGGGACTAAAGATGGTTGGGGAAAATATAACCAGGGCTGGAATAAGTGTGCGACCCATTGTCAAAAGTTTTTTTTTAACAATAGTAAACTTACTTTCCTAATAATGTTTATAACGTAATATATTATTCCACTGATTACCATTTCTTCCATAAAAAAAACATAATGAGAAATAAACTATCACCATGCATTGAACTCTTTATTGCATTTATCGTTGTCGGAGTAACGAGAAGTACATCATAATCTCTAATCAATGTAACGTAATTTAAAAAGTAATAGATTATTTTAAGATGATGTATCTGTAGTGTGGAAGGTGCAATAATGGTATGCACCAACATTAACATTATTAACTATGACAGACAGCAGACACAGCTTAATAATAAACACTATTATTATTAAAATATATTATCATTTTAATATCAGTACAGTAGCATGTGAACAGAGCATAGGCCTGTACATTCTGATCACAGTCGTAGGTGACCTTGCATATTATTAGGTATGGCGTCCATAGCCCTGGGTGACCTTGCATATTATTAGCAATGGTATACATAGCCCCGGGTGACATTGCGTAATCTTAGCTATGGCGTACTGTATTTATGAGTACTGACATGAAGGACTGATGGCACAAGGGAAAAGTGGGAGGGCCACTAGCTTGGGAAATGAGGTAATAATTAATTCATTGTCTTTTATCTACTTGTGTGTGGATGACACAATGAGAAAGTGAGGGGGGGGGGGGGGGGGGGCCTG
>NW_022720123.1:1247088-1255479 GCF_011630105.1 Anneissia japonica | reverse complement strand
CTACAAACGTCGCCTAAAGTAATTGATTTTACCCGGCAGAACGAAAGAAGGAAACTCCGCTTTTCAGTCGTCTTAGGCCCTTGTTTTTTGACAAACAATGACCTTTCAGAGGTCAAATTGCTGTCAAGAAGATGAATTTGGCTGCTTCACAGCAATAAAATTCAAAAATTTGAATTACATACTCTGTATAGGTTACTATTCAATAATTTGTATTAGTTTATTCTTACACTAATACTTGTTTGCATCAGCACCTAATTCAATTGCAATTTAAATCAAGACAAATATGAGGCATGTTGTGGCGAAATGGTTGAGTTGTTGCACAGTCCAGTATTGAGTAAATGAGCTATAAAATATGCGAGCTCAAAAAATTGCCTAAAAATCCAAATTTATTTTTTACTAAAGATCAACAGTTTAATGTCTTATTAATCCTAGTGAAAGGTTTATAAAAAAAACCTGAATATTTTAATCAGCTGTTTACTTTTGAAATATGATTGGATCCTTTTGATTTTTAATTAATCTTTGTTTAGGATTAATCACAGAAATTAGAGAATAGAATTTTGAATTATATTTTCTCAAACAAATGAAACATTGCCCACTATAGATTTAAATTAAAGATAAAATATGAATAAGCCAATAATTACATAAAAACATAACCAAAATATAACAACCCCAAATAATTGCAAAATAACAATGTTGCAAGTTCTTTTACTCCAACCCAGATGTAATTTTTTTCTTCACTCTATTTTTATAATTTCCTATGTAAATTGTCTCAGTTCATTTTGCTTAAAATAATACAGCGAGTTTTTGATTTGCACTAAGACGTGACATTAGAAGAACGGATGCACTCATGCGTGTACATTCTCTGCACAACATAGGTTCGGCCAAATTGCGCCCTAGAATCTACGCAATGGGGAAAAATTAATGTTCTTGCAAGCACAGATAACTTCTTAGTGACGTCATTATGTACATCCTCCCTATTAATATTGGACAGTATCATTATTTAGTGTACAATAGTGTATTTTTATAATATGCAATATAATATTATGTTATTTCTAGCTAGTAAAAGTATTGCTTGCTTTATGACAACTATAAATGAATTTCTGAATCTAAATTACCAAGTTTAGTATATGCACAATTTGTAGTAAATATTATAATTTCTTGCATCACTTATTGCAATTAAACAAAAATATATAATGCTATACTGTAGATAAATGTAAAAGATAATCTTTATTTGACTATTTTATAAATGAATCAGTACAATATTATAAAGGGAAGAGATGATATTTTCTATGTTTATGAATAAACATAATATAAATAAACAGATAAATGGAACAGATAATCTGTGTTTATAAAGCTAACAAATTTTAGTATTTGTAAACATTATGACAAATACACCTGCAATAGAAATATTTGTTTGGCACACAAGTTGGGTGACAGACTAGAGAATTAGAACGTTTTTTTTTTTACAAGATATTCATAGAAACTGAACTGCCTTGTCAACAGGGGAGTTAAAATCCCATTTAGACTGATGGAATCAAAGCATGGCGGAGAGAGTAATTTATATTGATCCAGCCAGACCGAAGCCAACTGCAATATCTCCCCGAAGCTTTCCAAATCGTGCTGTTAACACTAACGTAGCACTTCAACGCGCTGCTGAAACATGTTTCACAGTTTTAGAAACTCATTTGCGATGGCTAACGAGAGAAAGATGGAATACACTTGACTAGGTGTCTTGGGAATATTGTTGATTCACTGAATAAAATTAGTGCCAGCGTAAATGAAAAACATTTATCAAATTAAATGAGAATTTACAACAGTTTATAAAAACCTTGTAAAAAATGCAGCCGTGCATGACATGGTGTGCATTGGCATACTGTTAAGTATATTGCTAAAACTGAAAATAAAAAGGCTGTAACTTAATAGAAGTTTAAACTATGAGTAGAATAATTGTGCAATAAACAAAGATTTTATAAAATTTAATTCATTACATGGCATGAAATGAAAAACACTATTTAAGATTATGCTGAATAATTATAATCAACTGATTGAAAGTACTGTATTTCTTCAATTTAAGGTATCTTTCACCATCTAGATACCTCATGAAGATAATTGAAGCTTGCTTCCTCTGTTGGATACCTTAATAATACATATCAACTCAAGTTACTTTCTCATTCTAATGTGAAACATAATCTGGTAATGCATCTTTCATCTCATCTGACACCTATACTGCAACACCTATACCATATCACCTTAGACATGTTATGTTTATAGTACAGTATACACATAAATGCGATGTATAAACACAAAATTGAGGATGGTGACACCTGAAACATAAACACTCTAGAATTGCAGGTGGGAATTAGAGGACGAGAAAAATTAAATCAGTCTATCTGAATTAAGTTTTACTTTCAGTAATTATTTCAAATTTAGAAGATTATTAGCCATGGCATACAGTGATGTATTGCACATTATACACCATCCCTATAAAAGCTCCTTTGCAAAATATTCTGAACGACAATTTTTACTTTGACATCATTTCAAATCACTGCTTGATGACATCACAAATTGTAGTGATAATAAATTAGAATTTTTTTAAACTTTATATTTATGGAGTAATAATTTTCTATCAATGTTGTATTTCAGAGAGACTTTTAAAAATATTTCCTTCACATCCAAACAGCAAGTACACTCACCGCTTAGGGAGTGGAGTTGTTTCCAGTCGTGAGAAAAAGTCCTATTGTGACGGGAATTGAACCCAGGGCCCTGGGATTAGAAGGAAGGCATCTTAACTAATAAGCTATTCACTCCAATTCTGTACAAAATCAAATACTGTAGTTTGTACTCAAAATGCTAGTAATTTAGATACTGGTATGGTGAATTTTGATCAAATTTTCAATCAATTGCAAAGGGCCATTTAATTACTGCAAGGAGTGCAATTCAAGTGAATAAGGGCAAGATCCTATTGTAACCCTACAACAGCAGCCTTTGCCCTATGGGTTGCCCTGTCACAATATAATCATGCTATCAAGGCATGCCCTTTATTGTTTTTGATAAGGATGTTCATAAACTTGACAGTACATGTGATAGGCTCTTGAGAAAAAAGCTGTTAGTTGGAAAAAATTTTAATTGAGTTTTTGGTATTTTTAGATTTTGCATGAATCCTTCTTTAAAACAGTGTTTATTTGATGGTAATTGGTTGTGTATTAGCGAAGTTATGAATATTTAATTCATTGTATATCAGCTAACTAGGTTCTGAGAAAACAGCTTTCAAAGATTCCAGAATCAGTAGTTTATTATCAAAATTTGTATTTTTAAAATAATTTTTAATATACTTTTCAGTTGTTGTAGATATAGTGACTGATATTTTGCATAAATGTTCTTCAAATATCTTCTTTTATAAAATGCAAAAACCTTAAAAATTTAATGTTCAAAATTCTGATGCTCGAAGGGTGCTTAGTGCAAAATTTTATGATTATATTTGTACCAATTTCTGGATGCACCACCATTGCAGATAGCGTCGTGTCACTGTTTTACAAGTGAAATACCTAATAAGTTATGAATTAACCATTTGTATAGATTTACTGGATGCCAAGTTTGGACTCGTGCTTTCTTTGCATTTATTATTACATCAGGACTTTGATTGATGGCATGCCTGTTTTAATCGATTGAAAGCATCGGGAATTACAGTACATCTCCTACTTTACTGTATTGGTTTCTCTTAACTGATAAACGTGCAATTCTAACATCGTCACAAGTGATAGTTTATTAAATTTTGAAAATCAGTACTATCAATCTTAATGAGGACATTCAACTGGCTATTTATTGTCCATAAGAAGCAATGGCTATAAACAGTGTAAACATGCCATGTTTCTGGGTATACATCGTTGTACTGATTAACTCATTAGATTTTTTTTTCTTTTTTAAATAATTTTATTAAGGCAATACAGTAAAAAAACACAATACCGAGTCTTAAGCCTACCCATCAGATAGGCTTTCCCCATTTTAGCTGATTCTTTCAGAAATAATCATGGCCTAATATATTTAATTCTGAAATGTAAATAAGGCAATAATTGCCTAGCGTCTCTAGTTGGCACGGGATTATTACCAGATTATCACCTAGGCTTTACAAATGTTCCCGCTAGCTTCCGGAAGGTACTTTCAGATCCCCTACTTGACAGCTTTCTAGAAAATTAGAACCTTCCCCTCGCCTTCCCCTACCTCACAACCCCTTACAAATCCTGCCTACAGGTTTGAAGTTGTTATGTGGGACCTACTGATAGGTAAGTCCACGTTGATAGGTTTGGTGTATTTTCCTTAAATACTTCCTCATGACGTTTGATAAGGTTGAGTAAAACTGAACAAAGTAGAAGGTGTGCTTAAATACACACAACTATAGCAATGACAAGTCTACTGTTAATAGTTTTTCACAATTCGCCAAGTTTCACAGGCAGGAAGGATTTAGAGGAACTGCAGAAGGTCATAAAACCTTTCAACCATCACAGCTCAAAGCACATGACAATTAAGGTTAATTTAAAATGGGTGTGTCACACAATCTCACACATATTTTAATGTAAACAATTTAACAGTTTCTGCAATTAGCAACTGTCCATGAAATTATATAAAAACACCTTTCATTTTAAGTTGAATATAAAAATGAAGTAAATTATTAAGTAACAGTAAATTATTGCCTGTAATTAGCTTAAAATATAGCATGATTTTTAAGAAATTAATGTTAAATTGAAAAAAAAGGGACGAGTCTAAGATAGCTGTCATTGAAGATTAGTACAATGTACAGTACCACATGGATTTGTGTTATTTCCTGTAATCAATATTATGTTATTTAAATGTATGGTTAAAAAAGAGATTAAAAGTCAATTAACATTCTAAGCATTTAAAATGACAAATCCCACAAACACAAATTTGTTCATGAAGCTAAACCATACATGCCAACATTTGGGTAAATAAAAATCAGGAGAACAAAGTATTAAATGTATGTGTTTTCTTCATAGATTTTTAGTGATATGCACCAACCGAGGGCTGGAGGCCGAGCGGGGTCTGGGTTTGGGAGAGGGCGAGGGGTGTCTCCCACTCGTACGTAGGCTGGTGGTCCAGGGGGCTTCGAGGAGGAACCCTGGGATTCTTTCTGTTTAGAGAGCCAAAATGATTGATTTGGATATGTAACTAAAATATTGTGAAAAACAGATCAACAGGAGCCTATCATAAATCTAACTTAATGATGAAAAAATTAAATAACATTTTTGGGATTTTTAACAACCACTGTATTTTTCTTTTTAGGTATATTTTTTAATCAGCTAACATTACCAGGCCTACAATAACAGAGAAGTAATGTATGTTTTTTGGGGAAAAAATTAAATTAAATTTTTGGGTTTTTTTAACAACCACTGTATTTTTCTTTTTAGTTATGTTGTTTTAATCAGCTAACATTATCAGGACTACAATAATAGAGAAGTAATGTATGTTTTTTTAACTTTAATGACCCAGGGATTATTTTTAAAGGAAATTCCATTCACCTAGCTACAACCGCAGTTCGACCTAGCCTGGCCTACCCTGAGTTTTAAAGGGTATTATTAAAATCAAACAATATGTAGGCCTACCTCCTGTAGACAATATATTATTATAAATAAATGTATTATACTTTTCTCTGACAAAGATATACAGTAAATTGCTAGTATGTGTAAAATGTGGGTTAAATGTTGGGTGTGTCCATTTGCCAGCTGTCCCCTATACAGTACATCACTTTGACACTTAAAACTAACACTTCCTTAATTGATTCTGAAGATGGCTTGTCCCGTTCAGTAAACTAACCATCACTACCATAATCTACTTCAAACTGGCATGAAACCAGGAAGTTGATTTATTGTAATAACACCCAACGAAGAAAATTTTGAAGTGTGCTTGTAAAAGGAAATGAAAAATAATCACTCGACACCCTGTAAAAAGTGTTAAAAAATTACCAATTTAAATAGTACTTATAAAAATAGGCTCACATAGGAGCGTGTCTATGCCCTATACAGTACTGTCTTATTGTACAGGTACCTGTATTATGTTAAACTAATAGAGTACCCACATGGGAATTTGGTTATCAGGAATTGTGAGGTGTTGTTCACTGTCTGTAGTGAATTTTTAGTGACTTCTGTGAAATCTTGTCATTCAGTATGGCATCATATTTTGTAGACTTGATTTTCATTGTTATCTTTAGCTCATGACTCATTTCTCCATACAGGATTTTCTCGATCTTACAGGGTTAACTGATAAACGATAATGTAATATCTAGCCCCGCATATTTAATAACTTTATTTTAAATTTTTAAAAAATTGCATTACTCATAAAAGAATTATTTTTTATATAAAGCTGTAGGCCTAATTATCATATTATTTTAAAAATTAATCACTTGTTAGAACATAAACCAGAATTTATCATATTATTATCATTGTTGTTTTAGTACTGCACATTATTATCATGCTTACCATTAAGCATTAATATAAACTTACTGTAGACTTTACCATATCTATAGTACAGCAGAACTGTTTACAGTAACTTAGTTTAGTGATCAATAGAAAAGACGAAAGAATAAGTTTACTGGGTTAGTCTACACGTTGTTCAGGGTACCAGAGAATTAGTTTATTGCGCAAAGAAATGAGAAGTACAGATTGTTAGGTAAACATAAAGGTGGAACTTCAGACCAGAATACTCATTGATGTCTTCCAAAATCACGTCAAAAAAATCAAATTGGATTGGATTTATTCGGTGTAAACACCAAGGATAGCCCACGAAAGTCTAGAAGAAGACTTATTTCCAGTGGGGTCCTTCTGGTGGTGATTGGACAGTACACCGGGAGACAATCCCCTACTCTTTTCCGAAGAGTGTACTGCGTTCTTAAATGTGCACATGGGCCATAAATGCACACAGGACAAACAGCTTAAACATCTCATCCGAAAGACGGTGCGCTATTGTAACTTGTATTTCAGCCCTCTAGCTGCAACACAAGGAGAGGCAGCGATGGGAATTGAACTGGGGACCTAGAGATCTTCACGGTTCAGCGCACTCACAGTGGCTACCACCAGATTAGCCGACTGAGACAAGCTGCTCTCTCAAACACAAAACCAGAAGCATAATAGGCCTTTAAAGTATAGTTAGCAGCTACCATTCATTTTCTTATCAATTAACCTCCAAACAAGTATATAAACTAACTGCTGTTTGTGTCATTTTGTATGAATGGACTGCAGTTATACGGTACAGTACCTGTACTATATTAAATTCTGTAAATTTTAATAGGCCCAACTGAAAGTTAAGACATTACACTTTATTAATTGAAACTTGTACAATGTATTATCAGACATAAACATTTTATACCAATGCCCAACCATGCATGACTGATTTGACTACTGTACCATAATCAAACTTTGACCTTACTTCCTATTTTTCAAGTTTGTGAATATTTCAAAAGAATCACAAAATAATGTCAATAAACTGTAGACAGCCGAACTATGACAAACGTGTTTTAATATCTATAGTATTGCTAACAGCTCATGTTTCAAAGAAAAAAAGTTTGGTATTATGAGAGTAACACAAAAAAGGCTACTTTTCCAGAACAACCAGACATTCATGTACAGTAATGCTTTAAGTATATTTACTTACAATTAACCTATATACCCACAATCAAAGTAGACACAGTTGGTCCAACAGGGCAATTATTCACTGCTGATATTAATGTGCCATTATAGTTAATAAATGTAGCTCTAAACATAATTGTTCAGTACACAGTAAAGAATAAACAGGGTAGTGAACCACTCTATACGAAAAAAAAAAACAAAAAAAACAGTAGTCTAACTAACTAGCTCTATATTAGCTTAAAGCCTTACAGTAATTAGATAGACTGCCTTGTGGAGCACCTAATGCACTTGTAGATTGATAGGTTTAGTAGGCGATTACTGATAGATCTAATAATAGGTACATAGTAATTTCCTCATTAGCATAATTCAAAGGCGTAGCAACTCAAATTAGTAGACAATTCAATATGCACCTAAATTATAACTAAATTATTAACTATGCTATACCATGGCTATACCCACCATTGTTATGATAGTCTCAAGGGTAAACTTTGAGACTATCATACAGTAATGGTGGGTAAATAACATGACACTTCTACTTAAATGACAACTATTTACACAGTTATTATTTACTTCACGCTCCTTTTGCAAGACTAAGTAAAAGTCAATTTTTTTATTTCTGTATATGGACCGCAATTATGGAATGATATCTAATGTAATGTTTATAGATCGTAACAAAACCTATATTTTTAGAAAGCATAAAGAAGAATTATTATTTAGAAACACATACAATTCATAATTTCTTATATTTGTAAGTTTA
>NW_022720123.1:1239762-1246637 GCF_011630105.1 Anneissia japonica | reverse complement strand
TATATATATAGTCTTGCTGGAGTCAAACTGAGATAAGCTCTGCTTCTATTTTTGATCCCAATTAATTAATTTTGATGTAGGTCTAATTCATGTATTAATATACATTTGATTTGATTTGATTGGCCGAGTGGTTAAGTCAGGGGCACCGTAGCCTTCAGCTCTAATATCACTCGCCAATGGTTCCGGTGGTGGAACAAGTCTTCTCGGAAAAGGACTATAAACCGTAGGCCCAGTGTACGCATTGGGTTTGTGTGCACTTTAAAGAACCCAGTACATTCTTCGAGAAGAGTAGGGGTTCACCCTGGTGTACTGATCCATTAAGTCCCCTGTTGTTAAATGGATATGCCACATAGGACAGTGATTAAGTTCACTTATTCGCATATCCTTGGCACTCGTGCATAAAGAAATATTATATTTTTGACTAATTAATTGAATAGATGTTACTGGAACTGAAACTAGTACCAGTACTACTGTACTACTGTATAGCGGACTACAGACACATAGAGTTACATAGAAAATTGACAATGAAACTATATTTTTAATAGTACTAAATCTGTCATAATTTTATCTCAAACCAAGCAACTGTTATCAATTATCAATTTTAATTACATTTGAGTTAATTAGCCACTATGTATTGATTGAGCAAATACAGTGCACTTAAAGAGATCTTACAAATCAATGGGCATCACTGAGTTGAAAGAATTAGTGAATTTAACCATTCAAGTTGGATTTGAAATTTAAGGTAGAAATCTCAGCAATCAAGATAACCTTTATATCAATCTGTGTAATTCAAAGTGTACTGATAGCTGATTCTTATTTTTGGCAACCAAACTAATAAATGTAAAGAAATTGGAACATCATAGGAAACTCGCCGCAGCATGTAATTAATGGTGTGATATCTGTCTGATATATATGATAAATCTGTTTATTAGTATATTATTATTAATATTATTATTATTATTATCTTTATTATTATTATTATTATAGCGTGAATTACAAATTAATTAAGTCTTTAGGCACTTTAGCATTGTTCCCTTTTTCATGAATTGGTTTCTTTTTAGATATAAAATGTTTTTTTTATTGTTATTTAGGGCAGTAACAAGTAAATAACGTGCAATTTGGCCTTGACCATGATATACAATAGGATCAGACATCAGCGTGATGAAATCACAATTATGATCTCAAGAAATCCCCCAAAAAATAAATTAGTTTTAAAATTGTTTATTCAACCTGCCAATATAACCAAACGTAAAAAACTATGGTCAGATACAGCTTATAAACAGACGTTTACTATAATTTTGAATAATCAGGCTAATGCTGCATGATATGATTACCGGTAATAGCATAATTCAGGAGGAAAAGGGCTTGGCTGAGAAGTCAATTCAGAATTCAAAATAAAATGTATTGTTTCGCATTTCTCTAATGATTCCTAGTTCCTGCCTACAATGCAAACCCTCCAACCTGACTGAATGATTCCGTCACAATCTAACTCAAAAACTGCTTATCAAATTCTACCGCTTGCTACAGTAGGCCCAAAATTATCCAAATCTAAATCTTGGCTCAAAATTGATTAATATGAACAATATTATGATACTAGGCCAAGTTCAATATTGATTCATTCATGTTTACAGTCTCATATCATAGTCATGGATGGTGCTACAACGATTAAATTTCTATAATTAGGCCAAGAGACTTTGTACAGATGATCCCAGCCCTTGAGTCATATTATGTCTGGTCCTGACATCTACAGGAACCTACTGGTATTTGTATCATTTCCAGTCTTGTGAAAAAATTGATTAACTCTACCAATAAAGATAAATCCTGGTCCAATCATTACAACATGATTATGTTGTAATATAACGAACCACAATCATGAATCACTTTTAGACCTACTGACACACCTACACTCTGCTGTTAAAGCATTCACTAATTTAATTCTATTTTTATCCTCAAAATTATTTGGATTAATAGCTATTGTATACATGTACTGTATATATTCCACAAGAATCAAGACAGAATAAAATAAATAAAAAAAAGAAAAAGGAACACATACGACTGTACATCTAATACACTATCCTAGACTAGCATTGCATTGCGATCGGTTGTAGCAATTGCGACACCCAATTGCAATTCACAGTCGTATACGTTGAAGGCTAACGAATAGTAGTTCATAAGTAATCGCAAAACCTGTTGCGAATGGGTGCTACAATCTTATTACACCATGGAATACGATCGCAACAAATTTTACATGCACTGATTGGCTGAGGTCAGCCAACATAATTCTAGCCACTGGAGGCCTAATAGTGTATGACCTCCTGTTCCAATATAAACTATTTCATGTCTGATTTGGTCTGAATGCGCTTGTTGGTTGCAATCAGGAATAATCAGTTTTGGATTTCTACTGATACATCACGATAATCGCAACATTTTTTTCTCATTTTTAATGTTTCTTGCTTTCATTTTTTTTAATATGATTAATTTCAAAGTACACAAGTAGAACTACCGAACAGTACACAAGTACTAAAAGTGTCTACAATAAGAAAGAATAACTAAACCAATTTAAGTATCTAGCTTTGACAAATGGTGGTTATAAAGTCCCAAAACAGTTGTGTATTTATTAAATCAGCTATGGTTTATGAATTTAATCCTACTACAAAGATGCAGTATGCAGTATTATGAGTTACATAAAAAAAATAGGCATAGGCATTCTGTTGGCAGTTGTTGATGTTATAATTTACAGCATACTGTACCTACCTTCCTCTACATCTCCCCGTGCAGCAGCTTCCAATAATGTGACATTTTCTATGAAAGATATTTTCGGTTCTCGTTTCATTTCTTCTTCTGCAAGACCTTTACGAAGTTTTTTAGTTTGATCTTTCTCATACTGATTGTAACGCTTCAGCTGTTGTTGTCGTCGTTTTTTAGCATGTTTAATTCGATCTTGAATACTCATTTTCTCCAAGGATGGCATTTCTGCCAGAAGTTCCGTGTGGTCTCCCATGATAAAATAACGGAATATGTGGAATAATGATCCTTACAAGATTCCTAAAGTGCTGGTTGATATTCAGTAACTCAATGCAACATTTTTTGACGTTACAGCAACAATGGTGACATTTGATAGAATCCAATGGGTGACTTCCTCAACAAGAACGGCTATGAGTCTAACACCAATTTCCCAAGGAAACGATGAGTTTGCATTTGAATTGAATCTATAATTGTAGGTTCATTCAGGTCAAAGTTGAACTATGACACGAAAGGCTTCATATTTTCCTCAGTTGGTTCAAACATGCATTAGCTGGTAATATCCAATCATACCCTGTGGAAGCAAAGTTATGTACAAAAATTAGTTTACATCAGTACACAGTAACACATTTTATGAATTACTATAGGCCTACTTAATCTATTTTCTTAATAGTTTTAAAGTTATAGTTTTAACAAAAAACCTTAAAGTGATCTGCAAAAAGTCTGTTTTAAAATTAATTTACACAAACTTTAATAATTAGATCAAAAGTAAAAAGGACCAATTAATTATGTTTATTAATATCATATTAAATGTTTGTAACATTTCTTGTATTGACTAAAAAATATTACATGAGGCTTTCCGTCACAAAACCAGAGTAATTGTTAAGCTGAGTAATTAGAATAATAACGTAGCAGGATTGTATATTTGAGTACAGAGAAGCCCCAATACTTTTAGTCATCACTTTGGCAGCAAGTTCATTCCAGCAAATCAGCCATCATTTTAAAGCTTACAATATGAAGGATAAGAATACAGTAATGTATATTAAAAAGTCAATTTTCAATTCTGGTTATTGATGCTGATTTTGGGATGACAACCACGATACTATGATCGATATTTTTATCATTAACGCCTCTCTCCTACAGTATTTCCCGTCTTATAAAATAGCTGGAAAGAGCCTTTTCGTCTGGGCCCTGTTGAATCTGACCCAGGCAAATGATAAAGATATTGCTGGCTAGGCTCACCTTCCTATAAAATCCTCTCCCTGGGCCCCCCTTTATTTCAAATTTTTGGATTCGCCACTGTTTCAAACCGAAGAACAATGATAATGAATCGCTAAAAAACAAACAGTTTTTCTAATCCATGTGATAAACATGTTGACCAAGTAACAATAATTTCATAATGAATTTATTGATTCTTTAAATATAATTAAAAACCTCTCTCCCAAAGCTTTCATATCTTACACTTCTGCTTTCATTTTCGTCTCACTAACTGAATGGTGCAAGTTCCTTTCTCAAATTAATAGCATTTCAATTAGGTAATCACAAGTACAGTCGGGATGATATTAACGTTTTGTCACATTTATCAACATTCACTATAATTAATTATCATCTACACTAAAGATGTATATTCAGATGTTATTTAATCAGTAATAGTCTCTTGAAATTTCATGTACAGTAATATCTTGGTCTCCAAAATTTAGTATATTCACTGCTACAAATTTCTCATAATTATGGATGTCCCAGGCCTACAGCTGTCTAGTTGTTGAAAAAAATAAAATTTAAAATTATTAATATGAAGTGCAGTTATGATGTACTACTATTATTGACAAATTATGAGAGGTAGGCCTAGGCTACTGCACCATAAGCAAATGAATTAATAATAATAAAAATATTTACATATCTCAGTATCTATTATTCAAAAAAACAAACAACACAACTACAATATCAAATCCTTAGCAGCCAGTGGCTGAATTGGGGATTCAATTTACAAAGTGAATACCTTAATTAAATTTACAATAAATCATTATCATTACTATTAAGATAAATCAAAATTGTCAAGATTGTTATCATTTTAATTACTTGCTGCTGGCACAGTCGCACACAAAACACCGCCCGGGTGGGACCCCCCACCCCTGGAGTACAAGTCAATTCTCTCGCAGAAAGTACACCTACCAGTAGGTAGAATGGATTAATTTATATAGGGCCTAGAAGAACATTTTAGCGCATTAAAGTAGATGTCCCGGGGCTGACAATGTGCAAATTGATAAGTAGGCATAACTAGAATGAGTACCTATTAATATCATAAATAACAAATATAATGGTTATTGATCATTGAGTCCTACAGTAATATTAATAATAATGGCCATGCTTGCCGGTATGGAGGCTGCTGCCATTTCAACATTAAGAACCCAAACGAAGTATTTATATTAGTGCTACACTTTATGAATTGAATTGAATTGAATTGGATTTTATAGGGCCTAAAAGCAAACAAAATAGGACGGTGCAAGTTCGAAGCTGACCTTCTGAATTTGAGAAGGCTAGAATACATTAGAAGAATGGCACCGGCGGCCAGTTGAAGGTGTAGCCTATAATTAATAAATAGGCAGGTTACGGTGGAGCCCCTTTTGACTAGCTTAGGCTTAGTCAGACTGGTCGTTTTGTCACCAAAACGTCAATACCTAAAACAAACATTAAAACATATATCATTATGCACAAAAATAAAATACACGTTTATTGTTTAATAAAATGGTAGGCCTACTTACTGTCAGTGCAGAACGTTTCACCTACATCGCCTGCTACCTGTTAGAGCCACCAAAATAAACAAAGTTGGTTTGGTTTCTGATGCCTGACGATGATAAGGCCTGTGGTTGTGGTAGTAGGCGTTTACACGGCAGCCGCAATGAAAGGAGAATTCTATCCACCGATCATCTCCCTCTGATTGTACGACCTACAGAGGGCGTCATTACCAAAATGGTCTACATCAGGTTATAATTTACTACATGAGCTTTTCTCTTGTGCTCATGAAAAAAACTTTTTGACTTTGATTTTCAGTTGAGGGTATGCTAAGAAATGTATGCATTGTATTAGTAAACCAATTATGATGAGCATTTTATATCAGAAGTTGAATCATATAAATACCTATGGTACCCGCATAACAATTAAGGACCTAGATCATCACTGATTTGGAATTGGCGCTATATTATATAGCACAGGCATTATTAGCATATTATTATTGCCATTTTCAATCCGAATTATTGCTACATTAAAACGATTATAGATTATTATAATAACTGTATTAATAATTATTATGGTATTATTATGGAAAACAATTGTTCTTCCGATCACTTCTTTTTCCATTCCGACTTGACACAAAAGCTGTATACGGGGATTTGGTGTGGGTGCCTAAAAAGTAAGTTGCCAGAGTTGAGGACTTTGGTGGGTTTTATTAAGATTTGCCTTCCAATTCCAGGGTCCTGTGTTAAATTTCTGTCATGGTTTCAGTTTCAGTTTTTATTGGCACACACTTTTACAACAGTGGCACACACTAATCAGTGGTGCGTCCAGACTAACTAATCAAAAAACAATATAGTAAAATTGAACAAAAGTAAAAAAAGGAAACGCAGAGGTAAACAGAAAAATCAGGGAAGTTAACAAAAAAAGTAAAAGAAAGGAAAAACATCCCAGAAATACAAAATTCAAATCAAAAAAACAAACTGCATTTCAGTAAAAAGCAAGTAAGAAATAAACAATTTAAAAAAAAAATCAAAATCAAGATTTAAAAAAAAAATCCTAATAATGTGCAGTATAATTGTACAGTATAATTGTACTTACATACACATACATATAAAGATATTACATATAATTACACACACGTAAATATACACATTCGTATGTATACATAGTAGTAACAGGATATATTCTCACGACCAATACAACTCCACACCCCAAGCTTTGAATGACACATGGTTCATATGGAAACTTATGATTAAGTTTTGATTACTGGTACAGTATATTCTTTGGTAATTTAATGTTTTCAAATTTGATAAAAATGCTATTTTTTTTTTTTTTTTTTTTTTTTTTTAACGAACATTACAAGTTCTTTTTTTGGGTTGAGCAACCAAATGTTGTTTGAT
>NW_022720123.1:1235683-1239577 GCF_011630105.1 Anneissia japonica | reverse complement strand
GGAACAAAAGGATACCAAGGAAGTTTAACTGTGGGGGGGGGGGGTCACCAGCCCATGTCCTAACGGCCAACATTTTTTACTCCGAGCTCAGTTAGGTTCATAAGATCTTCTTCAGTTCAGTTCAGTTTTTATTGGCTCACACTTTTACAACAGTGGCACACACTAATCAGTGGTGCGTCCAGACTAACTAATCAAAAAACAATATAGTAAAATTGAACAAAAGTAAAAAAAGGAAACGCAGAGGTAAACAGAAAAATCAGGGAAGTTAACAAAAAAAGTAAAAGAAAGGAAAAACATCTCAGAAATACAAAATTCAAATCAAAAAAACAAACTGCATTTCAGTAAAAAGCAAGTAAGAAATAAACAATTAAAAAAAAAATCAAAATCAAGATTTAAAAAAAAAATCCTAATAATGTGCAGTATAATTGTACAGTATAATTGTACTTACATACACATACATATAAACATATTACATATAATTACACACACGTAAATATACACATTCGTATGTATACATAGTAGTAACAGGATATATTCTCACGACCAATACAACTCCACACCCCAAGCTTTAAATGACACATGGTTCATATGGAAACTTATGATTAAGTTTTGATTACTGGTACAGTATATTCTTTGGTAATTTAATGTTTTCAAATTTGATAAAAATGCTATTTTTTTTTTTTTTTTTTTTTTGTATTAACGGATGCACCACCCACGAGGTTCTGTGCTACTTTCAGAAGATAATCATTACATGCACATTGGAACAAAGAGAGATGAAGTTAGTGGAGTTAATACTTTGAGAGACAGCACTCGGGCCGCTTGGAGCAGATTGAAGAGGTTATTCTGAAAAGGATTGGGTATTGTTTTTAATAGAAAATTGGATTTTTCAGATCATATAAATTCTTCCATCTGTTGCTCAAAGAATGCTTGGTATTATTAAACGCACTTTCCTTTATTTGGATAAGGATATGTTTTTGCCATTGTTGAGGTCTCTAATTCGGCCTCATCTAGAAGGTAATAGTTGTATATGGAGTCCAAATTTTTCGAAACATAAGAAAGCCTTAGAAAAAGTGCAAAGAAGAGCTACCAAACTTGTTCCAAACCTTAAAACCTTAAGTTTATAAAATTTGTCAAGGTCTCACATAGTTTTTTATTTTTTTTATTTATTAATATATCCTCAGCAGACCATGGGGACATCCATTGAAGCTTTACAAGTAATTATAGATTGGATTCTAGAAAGTATTCTTTTTCATGTCGGGTGGTAGGCTCGTGGAATAATTTACCCAAATCGGTTATTGCGAAGCTAGTTTTCTCAATGCATTTAAATCGCGCTTAAATGAGGCATGGAGAAACCAAGGAGGTATTATATATTATCATACCTCCTTGGAGAAACCATCCATTAAAATTTTCTTTTTAATTTACCGTCTTCGGACTCTCGTGCACCAGTTGACGCCACCGACAGCAGTTATAGTTTTGTTAGAAGATGGGCCATAAGCAATTTTGCTTTCCACCCGGCCCAGAAGTTACAGGCAAGGCAAGATAGCCGAAATCAAATACTGTATAACACACAAACTATATTAAACAACCACCTTGTTTGACTAACAACTACTTTATTTGAAATTTGGGCTGAAACTAAAACTTTGTGAATGGATTCTCCCACAATAAAAATAGGCTGTGTATATATAAACAAATAAATAAATGGATGGATGAATGGATTCATGCATGGATGAGTGAATGACTAATTAATTAATTTTTTTGCGTAGATGTTTTAAAAACTGTATATTTAATTCTATCAATCAATCAAAAAATTGTTCCATTTATATGGCGACATTCCAACAGTCGTTGCTCGTGGTGCCGTTAAAAAAAAAACAAATAACGAATATATTACTGAAAAAGGTGCATCTTAAATACTTCTGTCAGGTGAAGGTGATTGTTGATAATGGGTAGCAGGTCAAAACGGTAATAAACCAAAACGGCAATGAGCAAAACGGCAATAACCAAAACGCGGCAATGAACCAAAACGGCAATGACAAAATACCAAAACGGCAACAGGCCAAGAAAACGGCAATGACAAGAAGGCCTACCAAAACGGCATAGACCAAAACGGCAAGGAGCGAAATCAATGCCAAGACTAGCAAGCGACAGGCGCGTGCCGCAGTTATAATTTTCTGAATCGAAATTGCCCGATAAGGCAAATCAAATATTGCCATGGGCTCTTTTCCCCACTTTTAGTAATGTTTATTGTGTGCTTTTTTTTTACTTTTATGTCATAAATTGTTTAGTCTCATTTTGTCTGTATTTGAAAGTTTTATTTGTTTAAATGTTTTACTGCTTTTATATTGTTTCCCTCCCCCCCCCCACCCAATTTTTAAATATTAAATCATTTTTGTATGACTATTTTTAGTATTGCCGTTTTGTCTCCAGAAACATTGATAATCTTCAGAGAAAATTCCAAAGCATATAATAGCCATATGTTTACATATATATCGTAAATCTAAGTTACTTTTTGACTTTTAGGTAATTCATCATGCTTTAATGGAAAATAAGTTTATAGAAGAATTTTTCCTCTCCAATCAGACACAACCGTTCCAATTCAACTTTCGCATGGAGGACACCAGCACAGAGAGAGAGAGAGAGAGAGAGAGAGAGAGAGAGAGAGAGAGATAATCTGGGGGAGAGATCAGTTCAGACAGGAGGCCGGGTCAATATTCGATGATCTGATTGGCTAGGTCTACCATGCGAAACAGGAAACAGTCTCTCTTCTTTGATATGATCGTCGGCATGCCAACATAAATACTACCGAAAGGTTGTTGTTGCTGATGATGGTGAGGAATTTTGTCTAATTTATTATCAATTCCTTGTTAAAATTATGGAACCTCCTCAAATATATGTTGAACGCACTTTAGCGATTATTAAGCCAGACGCTATCGACTGTGCAGACGAAATAGAAGAGATAATATACCGTTCTGGATTCACAGTTTTACAGGTTTGTTTGTATATAATAGGCCTAGGCTAGGCCTAGGCCTATATACTAGCTAGGCTATATAATATAGGTCTAGGTTAGGGCAGGCCTGGCCTAGGACCTCGCTAGGTAGGCCTAGCCTAGCCTAGCTAATGAGGGCTAGCTTAGTTGGCGAGTTTCTGGGCGCTAATGCACTTTCGCACCTAACTTTTAATTCTTAATTTTTTTACCTCAACGTTCTTCTCACAGTCACAACATATAATTAACAAACATTTTCACATGATTTAACCACTCACAAACAAAGTACCTTTTTCAACAAATAAGCCCACAAATAAGTACAGCGAATCTGTGTTCGCAAGCACGACGAGCGGCTGCCATTTTGCAATCAGTAAGAAATTGCCAGAATGTGTAAGTTTGCAGTGTGGAGTTTTCTGATTAAAGTTTATGAAAACTTATCTATTTGCCGTATTGTATGTCATTCTTTATATTGTATGGTGCTGTTGTTCGACTATGTGTGTTCACATGAAATTCACACGTACAATAATTACTTACAAAAATTAGTAATGATCCAAATGTGTACACAGATCGAAAAATAGGGCCTAGGGCTAAATCCAGAAAAACAACTAGTAAAGTAAATGAACGTCAGTTCTATTAACTTCGATTACGACAAGAAAGTTCAAAAAGATGGTAACTGCATGACGCCATATTTTGTTGTCGGGTGTTTCATAGAAAAATTCCAATTATAAGACTGGCCTTTAATGGTTTCAAAATTTAAGAATTGACTCGGACATTCTGGCAATTTCTTACTTGATTGCAAAAAAGTACAGCTCGTCGTGCTAGCAAGCGCGGAAACCCTGTATCAACCTAAATTTATAAAGATATCTTTTTGTTGAAAAAATGTACTTTATGAGTGGTTGAATCATGTAAAAATG
>NW_022720123.1:1219704-1234786 GCF_011630105.1 Anneissia japonica | reverse complement strand
GTGTGAGTTTGCAGTGTGGAGTTTTCTGATTAACATTTATGAAAACTTATCTATTTGCCGTATTGTATGTCATTCTTTATATTGTATGGTGCTGTTGTTCGACTATATGTGTGTTCACATGAAATTCACACGTACAATAATTACTTAGAAAAATTAGTAATGATCCAAATGCGTACACAGATCGAAAAATAGGGCCTAGGGGCCTAGGCCTAAATCCAGAAAAACAACTAGTAAAGTAAATGATAAACGTCGGTTCTATTAACCTCGATTACGACAAGAAAGTTCAAAAAGATGGTAACTGCATGACGCCATATTTTGTTGTCGGGTGTTTCATAGGAAAATTCCAATTAAAATTATAAGACTGGCCTTTAATGTTTTCAAAATTTAAGAATTAACTCGGACATTCTGGCAATTTCTTACTTGATTGCAAAAAAGTACAGCTTGTTGTGCTAGCAAGCGCGGAAACCCTGTATCAACCTATATTTATAAAGTTATCTTTTTGTTGAAAAAATGTACTTTATGAGTGGTTGAATCATGTAAAAATGTTTTATAATTATGTGTTGTGACTGTGAGAAGAAAATTCAGGTAAAAAAGTTAATAATTAAAAGTTAGGTGCGAAAGTGCATTAGCGCCACTTTCGGTTAGTTAGTGAGTGTAGACCTAGGCTCCATTATAGGCCTAGCCTAGGCCTATCAATCAATCAAAAGCTTTATTATTATTCACGAAAAATATACATTGAAAAATAAAATGCATTTAAAACTCTTTCACCAAAATCAAAAGACGGTGTTCTTCCACAAGGTACAAACTGTACAGAATTTAAATATAGTCCTAGGCCTAGATTACAAGGTTTTTTAAATAAAACAATGAAAATTTGGAAAACCTGTCCTGTCTCACAGGTGATTTTTAAGAAAGGCAGGCAGCAAGTTATATGGGGGGTGGGGGAGGTGGAGTAATTTAAAGTGAATGAATAAGTTAACCTCATACAAAAACTGGCCTAGGGTAGCTTCGCTTAGGTAGGGCCTGTAAGTAAGCTATGTGCCATGTATATATATTATAAATAACAATATCAATACAATAAATTTTTAAACAGAAAAGGAGAGCCCATTTGACACCTGAACAAACCAGTGATTTCTATGCTGAGCATTATGGAAAGATGTTCTTCCCAAGCCTTGTGGCATACATGAGCAGCGGGCCAATCATTGCAATGGTGTTGGCCAAAGAAAATGCTGTAAACTATTGGAGAGAATTGATCGGACCAACCAACTGTTTCAGAGCCAGGGAAACACATCCTGACAGGTGAATGAGCCTACTCCTAAATGTGGGACTGTAGACAGGAACTAGACCTATATTATATATTTGTAGAGCATCTGTAATGTGCATTTGAAAATATGGGTCAGCCTGATCTTCTTGCAAGTAATAAACCAATTTACAATACTTTTTTTCAATTGCTTTTACGTATTCATATATTTATTATTTCTATAAACGAATAAGATGGAAATGCCATTGTATGATCACAGTGGATGTTGTATTTCCCTCTTTTAGTATCAGAGCTTTGTATGGTACAGATGATCAAAGGAATGCAGTCCACGGTAGCGACCAGTATGGAGCTGAAAGGGAAATCAGATTCATGTTCCCAGAAAGTATGTATTTTTTACCATACTTTGAAACAAGTAAAAACTTAATGAATGATACTGCTACATAATAGTATAATTTGAAGGTTGGGAAGTCCATATAATATTAGATGAAAGAATCTTGAGTATTGAAAAGTACACCAGAACAATCTCTTTCATTTGTTTTCTATTTACAGGCATCGTAGAACCTATCCCATCAGGCCAAGCGGCAAAGGATTACCTAGCAAAATTGGTCAATCCAACATTGCTTCGTGGCTTAACTAATCTGTGTAAACAAAAACCTGGCGATCCAATTGTAAGTATTTTATTATACACTACTGTAGTGATATTTGAAATTTACTAATTTTGATTGTATTTTTCATAATGGATGGGATTTGACTTTATTATGCACATATTAAACAGTCACAGAACATTTGATATTAGGGAATAAAATTGCCACAAAAAATTGTATCAAAATGCAGTATGCTGAAACCTTAATAATAATTATTATAGTGATTTGCTTTGCACTGTTTTTTTTTTCCAGACCTGGCTTGCTGATTGGCTAATACAGAATAACCCAAACAAACCGTGCGTTAATGATAAAGTCGAAATTGTTGAACCATAGCCTCGCACTTCATCACACTTGTAAATATTTCCAGTCTCATTGGTTAATGTACTTGGTAACATTGGCATCTGTGCAAATTACATAAGAAAAATAACAACAGCATACTGGACATAAATCAGTGCTCTCCATCAATTAATATAAGAGCCACAGTTTATTCTATTTTCTGTCATTTATTTAATAACGGAATTATTTTTCTCTTTGAATTGTAAATAAATTGGTAAATATATAAGTTATTCAAGATTCTGGAATATTTTTGTTTTGAATGAATATGTTTTATTCTGACCAATCAGTGTCTTGGTTGCCCTTCACTTAGCATGCATACAGACAACAAACTGTAAATAGCCCTATAACCTGGTGATTCAACATTTTTAGGCTGGTGGCCAGTTCCAATTTTTGAAGACCAACATATTTTTCACCTGAAGACGATTGAAGCAACTCAATCGAAACGTCGAGATATACTCAACCAACAACATCAGTTTTTTTTCAGAACTACGTACTGGTTTACCACAAGCATTATTATATAAGGCCAACATAAGTTGTGAACTTCCATTTTTTTCAGTGTTTGCCCCACCCGTTCTCTTTTATAGCAGTGGTGGATCTAGGGATTCGAAATAGAGAAGGCCCATATGGGTAAAAATACCACATCAGCCCCACCATTGTTGGGGAGGAGATAAGAAAATCTATGATTATAGCACGTCTAGATGGCCGGAAATGGCACTCTCGGACTAAAATATGAATACCTGTATAATTATAATTTTGAAAAATTTAGGAGTGGCGGGAGGCAAAGTATAGGCCTAAAAGTCTTCCTAATAGACCTATTAATAGCCTTGGTTTTTCAACATCAACTCCTAACCTACGACTGGAATTTAAAGAGCACAACAATTCCATTCATGTACCAAGTAGTTTAAAACAATGTCAGTGCCATAATTTCTCCAACAAAGAGTTGGAATCCACCCCCCCCCCCCCACACAAGGATACCTCAGTCCCATCATGGTTAGGGTTGAGGTGAGCAAATTAATTTCTAAAATAGACACCTCTACATGCCCAGAAATGGTGCTTTCAGACATGCCCACGAGCCTGCTCATTCCCCGGATCCGCCGCTGACACTGCCAATGGTTAGACATCACATCAGCGCTCCCCACTTCATCTGTTATCCACCATCTGAGTCCCCTCCCCATGAACTATACTCAGAGTAGGTGGTCATATTTCTAATAACAGAAAAACTTTTTCTGTAAGTACAGTACTGAAAATTGGACAGAAAAATTATTTATTTTGAGCACTGCTGAGTGGGCCAAATCAAAGTCTTTGGTGGGCGGGAGGTTGAATACCGGGGCCCTATAATAATGCACAAATAACGACATTCACAATAGAAGTATAACAATTTTCAATTGTTTTGAAAGATTTTAATCAATCTGTGGTTGTAAAAACTAAATGTGTGTTCAATATAAATGAATACAAAACTTAATATAATTTTTTTTTAAAGAATATAAATAGTGCACATATTCTATTAATGAAGAACTGCTATAAGCTCTTTGGGTACAGAATCAATTAAACACAACATGCAACCCCCCCCCCCCCATTTCTAGCCATGCGTGTAATTCTGGACTACCAGTTTCATTCCAAGTCATTTACCCCACCAGGTACTCATTTACACCATAAAAACATTAGACCATCCCAGATTATTTGCTGCTTCAGAAATAAAACTAGTTAGTACCTACAATACATGACTTAATTGGTAGGAACCGACATGTAAAATGAATACAAAACAGCAGTACAAAAATTGGCAAGTTAATCCTATTACACAAATACCAAAATCAAAGCACGCAAGTAAAATAATACTGTTAAAATCCCTTAAGGGCCACTTGGCCTGAAGAGGGTACGTAGGTAGTTAAAATACCAGTGGAGGAGAGGGAACATTGAGTGGGTCAGGGGGAGCACTGAGTTGGACAGCACCACCTGAGTGGGGCAGGACTGTTCAATGGGGCAGAGGGTTCACTGAAAAATGTCGCATATCTAGGGGTATCAACACAGATGGCTCATTTAAGGGTGATGGAATGGAAAAGTGAAGAGGTACTAGCTTTGGAATGATCTGATATGAGGGAATGATCTAATATGAAGGAATGTCCTAATATTTTTTGTTGGCCCAGTAAATTCCCAATGGGAAGCCTGGGGTGCTAACTTTTTCTGGGGATTGTGCCCTACGTCCCTCTAGATATGCCACCGACTGAAAGGGAAAAATTACCACTGATTTGGGAAGAGGGGCCATTGAATAGGACTGCTGATGGCCCTGCCACACCTTGACGATTAAGCCAGCATATGCAATTTTTCAACGTATACCAGCATATAGCTCATACGCAGGCCATAAGTTGTGACTAAGTTATGCGATAGTTGACACACGTTATATTTGTAAGTTACTCGAAAGTCGAAATACGTCGAGATATTGTCTAGCGTACCCAAAACTTATTTCTAACCTATGAGTAACATGCTTTGAACCTCTATGTAACTTATATCAAACTTATTTGCAACGCATATTGACGTATGTATACGTATCTGATGTGTTCCGGATGACCACAGAACTTACTGAACATATTTCTAACTTACAGCTACCATATATAGGGATTAGTTAAGTTACTAGTACGTCATGTATACATCCCACTCGTTATGAATACGCTATTTATGCGCCCAAAATTGAAAAAAAAAAATAAAAAGTTCAGCTAATGCCAGTACTTTAGAGGAAATTTGAAACGTCAGCATATGCTGACTAAATCATCAAGGTGTGCCATGAGCGTGGTAGAGGGGCCACTGAGAAAGGGGCGACTGTTTGGAGACACAGGACGGCCCTTATGTACTATCTAAACTGCTATGGGCCCTCAGGCCTACAGTACCTATATGCCAACATGATTCAGCCTATTTGTTAAAACTTCTTTAATATCAAGATAATGAAGTGTTAAATACTTATATTAAAATATAAAGAAATACTAATTAAACATCAAGGCTGTCTTAGACAACTCTTTATTGCTATATTTTCCATTCATTAGGCGAGACTTCATTATACCTTGTTTCGCGAACTTATTTTTTTACAGATCGTCAGAGGAGGGCAGAAAAAAATATAAAATATAATTTAGTTTTCTTATTTAGCAAATGATTTTGCCAAAAACTTCGATATGGAGGGAAAATAAAAATAAAATTCAGCTTACTGGCAGGGGATTTTAAGGCAGCGGTGGGCATAATAAATATAAAGAAAAACTTTTTTTTGTGGCAGCGAGTGTGATAACCGGCCAAAAATAATTTTTTTTAAATTTGAAATAATCAATATTGGCGGGCGGTGGGTTTGCAAGACAAGGTATAAAAGTCCCACCTTAACTGGCACTTAAGTGATTTGCACTGTCTTATACAATATTTACATGTGTTAAAATCTCATTTGCATATTCAAACTTAACAACTAGATAGTTTCATTCGGCCAAAAAAATAAATAAATAGGTGCAGGTGGAAAAAGTTTTTTTTAATTTTAAATTTTTACAAAATTACCCACAGTTGACATTTTGCAATGAATTTAGGCATAGAATAGCAATATTTAAAGCTTTATCTACACTATAAAACTTTATGTGACAAAAAAATGTGGTGTGCCCATATATGGGCCATACCATGTGTCCATATATGGGTACAATGACGTCATATCACATATCAAATTGTATAAAAAAAGTTGAACATGTTTAACTCTCTGTTCCATTAAATTTTATGTGACGCTTTTTTTGATGAAATTTGATAGTGCAGACAAAGCTTTAAATCAGACAACAATTCGTCGCTGACATCACGAACTAACACAATCAAAGTAGATTGTGTTAATTCATGAAATCACAGTAGCGCGTCAAAACGACCGCGTATTGGTTGTCAAGCAATTTTGTATTCTTTACCACACAAAAAGTCCTTAACAACAACAGCGCATATTTTGACACGCTTTCTTAATTTCACGAACTAGCACAATCTACTTTGATTGTGTTCGTGATGTGAGCGACGAATTTTAGACAACTTTGTTGACCATCTAGCAAAAAATAAAGATCAATTCACTCACGTTATTCTTTATTTGTAAAGATAAAAGCTATAAAAAAAAATTTGTTAAGGTTTTTTTTTGTTTATTTTACCCCTATATTTTTTGAGTGAGTGAGGGGAGGGCGGAGTAGGGCAAAGAAACAATTTTTTCCTGGCCTTAGCAGTTTACAAACTGAATTGAATACAGTGTTTGCCCTCCAATTCAAGACCAGCTTTGTGATAAAAGATTGATGATTGTTATTTGGTTTTTTTAAAACAAAAATGAATTTAATCCAAGTAATACTTGGATGGAGGAAGTAATTCTAAAAATCTGCAGCCTTCAAGTCATTCCATACTTATGCATATGTTTACCGGTACTAACAAAATAATTTTTGGATTAAGTATATTATAATATTTTAAAATGTTATGTTTCTGAGTATGCTTATAGTATCGTTCTTTTCAGCTGCCAAACACTTTCTCCCTGTCATTTGATGCATCATTCATGCAATGTGCAGCCTCCGGGGAGTATTCCTAGTTATGTGTGTAATCAGCACTACTAATGTCAAACCCAAATCATTCCAAATCACCAGGTACCCATTTATGCTCCTGGGTGAAGAAATGCAAACATAAAGTGTCTTGCCCAAGGACACAAGCATTACTAGATCCTTTAAAATGTTTTATACTTAAGTGCACACTTATTTTTAAAAAAATACAGATTTAAACCATCTGTACATGGAAGGAGCATATGTAATTAAATTTACCTGACATCAACAATATTTCTCTAAGTAAAATAAGTACCTTTACTGCATATTGCATAACATTTCTATATTCTATATCTTAAATAATTTATTAAAACACCTACCTAAAATTCTGCAAGCAACATATTTTCTTTGTTGTTAATGATAAGCTGCATAACATAGACTTGCATTTAAAATCAAAAGACATTACTATTATGTGTAACATAATATTGAACTTAACTCATAGTTGTAGTTTAAATTTATGGTAAAATACAGCTGAAGATACATAATCTTCTTATTTTTCATTTTTAAGTTCTATCTCTTCATTTATTGTCTTTATTTTTTCTTCCTTTCTTTACCTTGACTTATTTCTGTTTCTATGTATCTTTCCCTGGCTCAATTTGAATGCCATAACTGCTGTGTGTTAACATCTTGAAGAACTTGAAAATCTAATATGGAAAAGGAAAAAAAAATGATGACTGAAAAATTGTTCCTGCAATTTTTTACTTATTGCACACCTTATCGTTCTATATGGTACACAGACAGCAGTTAATTTCCACTTTACAATGTTTTTTTAAAGCTATATTGCTATACTCTGTACTTCATGTACTTGCATTTATTTTTGTATTTTATATGGACAATGTTTGAAATAAAAGTGAATGGATGAATGAATTACAGTAACTCCCCACAAGCTCTCAATGGTTTTTTTTTTACACTGCATTAACCACAAAGCATGCATTATGCTGGTGAATGTTAGTGACTGTATAGTCAGGTGCTCAGAGGCATAATGCATAAAAGAATGCATTAAAATTTACACATACCTTAATCTCTTTGTCCTCAGAGCCAGTAAAGAGAAGGCCATTATGCAGCGTCAATGCGTTAATACTACCCTCATGCCGACTCAGACTTTGCAATTTCAAAAAATTCTCCAAATTCCAAATCTGTTTTAAAATCAAATGATGGGATAACCTTAAAATAAAAATCTCAGCATTTTCAAGACTAAGAGGTATATTTAGCATCATGAGTCACTAACAAATTAAAATAAAAATCTCAGCATTCTGAAGACTAAGAATTATATTTATTTTTAAAAATTCTCCAAATTCCAAATCTATTTTGAAATCAATAATGGGATAACATTAAAATCAAAATCTCTTAGCATCACGAGTAAACTAACAACATTATAATAAAAATCTTGGCATTCTCAAAACTAAGAGCTATATTTAGAATCATTATGTCATTGTATACTTGACCCACGGCAAGTTTGCTTTTAATAAAAGAAGAAAACATGATGTGCTTGTATTTAATTAGCATATAACTAGTATATGTATAAAACAAAAAAAAGAAGGGCGGAAGTAAACAAATGACATCACCATATTTCAATAATCCTAATACAATGGGAATACTTAAAATGTGTTATATTTTTAATTAAATATAGGAAATGCGGTGTCAGTATTTCAATGGGATTATTTTATTGAAACAAAGGATTGTCAGAAGTCTAAACAATGGTGTGTTGGTATTACCTTAACAGTCCCATCATAGGAGCTGGACAGGAGAAAGCGATTCCTTGGTGACAGAGCGAGGGCGGTAATCATTCCAATATGGCCACGAAGAGCTCGCACATGCTCGTAAGTTTTGATGTCAAATATCTGAATGTTCCTGTTGTGAGTTCCTATTAAAATGAATTGTAAAATTTATGTTATAGACTAAACAGAAATGTATGGAATGGAAGTTAGAAGCTTAGCTATCACAGGATGTATTGTGCATGGCTTGTCATTCTGTTTTCTCAACTGAAGCGTTTCGGCCGATTACCGTAGGTGCATTAAAAGAGTATAAATAGAATAAGGGAGCCAATTACGCTCATTAAGAGCGTTGAACAAATGATACGCCCTACGCAGCCAATGTAGAACGCTTGCTGTCGTTTGTATGTACACCCAGCGCATCTGTTTATTAGTTTTCACATGATACCATACTTTTTTCTACTTACCAATTTTGTAGCAGGCGTACGCGCATGAAGAGTTCCTTTAGGTGTACATACAACCGTCAGCGGGCATCCTATGTAGGCAACGTTTTTACAAACGGGAGTACGCTCTCTTGTTCTATTTATACTTTTTGGGGCATTGAGTGTCCGACTTTAGACAGAGTGAAGTTTTTTTTTTCGTTAAAATTGCTACTTAACAAATTAAACCTAGGCTCTCGGGAATGGGTGTACACCAAGCATCTTAGTTATGTGCTCCACTTATTAAGGAGATTATCTAAAATGAAAATATTTATTAATAAAGTGTACGAAGACCTCACCCATTATCAGGTACTTGTCAGTGACTTTGAGACAGTACACCAATCCGTACTCATGCTCAACCTTTGACTTGAGGTTGAATTGACCAGTAGCATCCCATATACTGATACAATTCTCAGCCCCACTGTACAGACTTTCCTGTAAAACCAAACATTTACTAGTAATTTATATTTCATCAGTTAACATAATATTCAAAAATCTACATAGTAAGATTTGATTACAAA
The DNA here is from genome assembly GCF_011630105.1 of Anneissia japonica. NCBI lineage: Eukaryota > Metazoa > Echinodermata > Crinoidea > Comatulida > Comatulidae > Anneissia > Anneissia japonica. Next base: position 1,225,268 of record NW_022720123.1, on the reverse strand, counting down.
TCAATTATTTTCCCTACCTTCTTAGGGTCAAGGGTCAATGCCCATGCTCTTCTCAGCCCACTTATTGTTTTAATCAGATCCAATGTCTCACAATCCCAAACCTAGATTTAAAAATGAAATGAAAAGTGCATATGCACATTTAATATTCATATATATTTTGCTTATTGTGGAATATTCTGTGTGCAATAATATGCATTTACATGTTATTTATTAATTTAATTTTACAATGATACTTTTATTTATCAACTTCCTCTAAAAAGTACAAGATGCAAGGTCAAAATCTATATATAATTTCAGTTCTAGGGAATATGAAATTAAATATTCAGAATAATTGAAGTCATTAAAGCTTGGTTTCCTTAAAATCGCTACACTGTCGCGGCTCCCCGATGCGACCATCAGATAGCATCACCGAAAGCTATCTGATGCTGATAGTGTGTAGCGATTGTGGAAATCAAGCTTAAAGGTTGTGTTAAGCACAATAGGGTAGGACTGTCAATCGAGCTATTTAGTCATTCATTTTACTGGTAATATGGATTTATTTTTAAGTTTTCTCAATTCATGTACTGGGGCGGATTGCTACAAAACAGTCTTAACTGGTAGTCTTAACTCCTCAAATAAAGCCGGCTTTATCACTTAGACGGTCTTACTAAAGTCACTTTGCTAAGACTATTGATATAAAACGGTCTTCGCTTAGACCGCTTTGAGTACTGAAATGCAAATAAGCAGTTCCTGGTAATTGAGGGCACTGTTACGCTTGCTCAAAACATGCACATTTATCAAAATGAACATAAATAAACGTAGACCAGTTTTTACAGATGCTGAGAAGCTTTCAGAATATTCGTCTTTCGATTCATAGTCTTTGATGATCCAGGCCTAGGTCTATAGTACCTGTAACGCCATGATGAAAATTATTTAAGACTGTTTTAAGCCTCCTCCGAGTAGGCTTTAAAATTTAAGACGGCTTACTAGTTAAACCGCGGTACAGCAATGGTCTATAATCATAGACCAGTAGTGATGTCACGATTAAAGCCGGTTAAGCGTTAAGACCGTCTAAAGCCTGCTTATAGCAATCTGTACTGGTACTAACCTTGATTTCAGATTGTGATGAAGAGAAGATAAACTTTCCTGCTCTTACCAAAGCTAATATTGTCTCATCATGAGCATTCTATGAAAAAAGTAAAACACAAAATATTAAATAATATGCAAGTTTCTTTTATTATTCATAAAATTATTAACAATTACAATTATTATACATCTAATAATAGCAATAATAACAATTAAACTATAAAATAAAAAAAATAAAATAAAAAACATAATGATCGTTTTATAAATTTTAACTAGAATTATCGCTTTTATACTTTCTAGAAGCAGAGCCATTAAAATTTCTTAAGAACATTGGAAATATAAGAGTCAGAGCTTTTAATTTGTTTTTTTAGTAATGCAGCACTTCTCAAAGCACTTTGTGTCATTTCCCATTTATGGATCCATGTGACCAGCAAATAACTTAAATAGCAAGTTTAAGCCTCGTGTAGCCTTGGAAAAAACAGCAACAAAACATATGTGACCAGCTCTGGCAAAACCAGCCATTTGTAGAAAAAATTCAAAATAGAGTTTTGGTGTTTTTAGATTCTGTATGAAGTCTTCTTTAAAACATTGTTTATTTGATGGAAATTGAGTTATGAATATTCATTGGATATCAGCCATGTAGGTTTTGAGAAAACAGCTTCCAAAGATGCTAAAATCAATAGTTTATTATTAAGATTTGTATTTTAAAAATAATTTTAACATACTTTTCAGTTAGATTTAGTGATTAATATTTTGCTGGAATGTCCTTCAATATCTTTTTTTTATAAAAAGCAAAAACATGAAAATGTTAAAAATTCTGATTCTCAAACATTTTAGGTGCTTGCTGGCAATTAGAAATTGTGACAAACGGAAGGTTTTGCTCTGTGTAGGTCACCTATACATGGAAGAATTTCATCTGATTCTGTGTTATAAATGGTTTTTATTTTATTAAAACCTTTTTGGTTCTAATAAAATGAAAAACCATTTATAAAATATATAAACTGTATATAGTAACCTACCTTGTAACATTTGTACTCTGAAGTGTTTGATTCATCGTACCTCCATGAACGAATGGAGCGGTCTGCTCCAGCACTGTACAAGTATTTGCCTCCGTCAATCAAAGCCCGTACCTACAAGCAACATGATCATTATATGCAAATAATTTCTTAAGCAAGAGGGCCTACAATACTATTAAACTATGTAAACAAAAGTATAGAGTATTTCTAAATGATTGTACTGTATGGAAGTGATTTTCATACCAGCTTTGTTCACATTTTTTTTAAAAATTAAATCATATTAAATTAATTAAATTATATTTTTACCTTAATGGAATTGTAATTCTCTTTGTAATATTTTTATTAATTTTTTATATTGTACATATATGAAGTTCGCTTTTAGGTAATCCTCAGGCTTTTTGTTTTTGTCATTTGTTTCTCTTATGTATTGTACTGTATTGTCTTGCCTGGAAATAAATAAAATAAAAATAATATAAAAATAATTGTGTCTTTAGGCAATTGTCTCTTTATCAATGTTGTCTCTCCACCCAAGATTATAATCAGGTTTCTGGAAACTAGCTAGCAACACTATGGGAAATTTAAAAAATAGAGTATGCTGCACACAATAGACATTTGTTCACATGACCTGAGTTGTCAATGTGTCAGAGTCATGTGCTACTGTGATGCACTTGATATGTTTAGCACATACAGGAAAAAAACTGTTACATTCCCCTTTTTAGCAGACCATGATATATGGCAAAGACAAGCCAAACCAGTCACTTCTGGCAAATCCTGTTTCAGAGATAAGTCGAGACTTTTTTATTCCTTGTTTCGTGTACATATTTTTTTAAAGATTATCGGAGGAGGACGGAATAAAAATAAAAATATAAGTTTTCTTATTTAGTAAATCGTTTTGCCAAAAACATCCAGATGGAGAAGAAAATATAAATAAAATTTTTATTGGTGAATGAAAAATGGGATGGTTAAATGCTTCAAATATATATAATTAGGAAGAAATATACATATTGTAATGTTATATATGGCAGTTTGCCATGAAATGCTCAAGTTGGTGTGCCCGATTCCAATGTACGTTCCGGATGCAAAGACTGGATCTTCACTACGGTATGTAATATTGTAGTGCGAGATGATTTACTTTAAATGAAGTCTTCTCTAGATAACTAATACTTTACTTTTCATACAAGCTTGGGGTGTGGTAGACTTTCTCTGATTGGTTGAAAGATATCACCTTATCCTAATCATTTGACTATTACATCATTTTGGGGAGTTTCTATTGGTCAAATAATATAACAACTTTGGGGGGTAGAACTTAACTTATATTTAGTAATGATCTGTCTCTCTGTCGAGCTTATTTTATAAATCAAATGTAAGGAGTTGACCACTTGGGATTTTTGTCATGAATTGGCTGTTGTCCTGTCAAAGACTTCATATATAATAATTAAGGAGACATTCAACAGGTGCCCACTGAATTAGTGAGGTAATGGGGTAGTGAGGTAAAAGTTCATTGATTTGGCCTATATTCGTAAGTTATCTTAATACTATATAACAATATCTTATCTTTGGAGATTTCAAGCAGCAGAGGATGTAATAAAAATAAAGAAAAACTTTCTTTTTTTTTAAATTTCTATTTTTTCATGGTGGCAGGTGTGCTAATTGGCCAAAAATAAAATTTTATTTTTATTCCAAATCAACAATATTTGCGTTTGGGGGGATTCGCTAAACAAGGTATAAAAAGTCTTGTCTAATGGCTGAAACATGCTGGAATATATCACACTTGTTGAAATCTATTTTTCAGTACTAAACTCTATATATCTATACATCATGCTATGTTATCATTTTCCCCCATTTTCGATATTAAAACTACATTTGTGAGGATTTGGTGATGACCTAAGAAATGGCTGAAATCATAAACTTTGAAGCCTGATTTCTCAAATACTGTTCTTTAAACAGATGTTTAAACTCCTGCAACTTCATGTTACAAAATTTCAGATTTAAATGATTCTTTTTCCATAAATTTCATTTCACTTGTTAACCATTAATTAAAAATTGAAACTTGATTTTTTGCAAGGAATGACTGGTTTGCCTTGCCTTTGCCACATATGGTCTGCAAACACTTACGGTTTCTGTGTGGCCTTTGAACATATGCATCCATCCCTTGCTCAGTGTTTCCATGTCCCAAACCTTAATGACCTTATCAGCTCCACTACTGTATAACTTATGACCTTTAGTGGCAAGACAACAAATGGCTCCATTATGACCCCTGTAAAACAAATATTAAAATATACATTTTATATGTTAATGTATAGCACACAATGCCTAAGCCTCTAGCACCTAACACAATAAGGCAAGACTAACAACAGGTTATATATGTAGTGCAATTATCCAAGTTATAAAAACACATATGTTAATGTATAGCACAAAATGCCTAAGATTGTAGCACCTAACAAAACCATGCAAGACTAACAACAGGTTATATATGTAGTGCAATTATCCAAGTTATAAAAACACATATGTTAATGTATGGCACAAAATGCCTAAGATTGTAGCACCTAACAAAACCATGCAAGACTAACAACAGGTTATATATGTAGTGCAATTATCCAAGTTATAAAAACACATAATTTATGTTAATGTATGGCACAAAATGCCTAAGATTGTAGCACCTAACAAAACCATGCAAGACTAACAACAGGTTATATATGTAGTGCAATTATCCAAGTTATAAAACACATATGTTAATGTATGGCACAAAATGCTTAAGATTGTAGCACCTAACAAAACCATGCAAGACTAACAACAGGTTATATGTAGTGCAATTATCCAAGTTATAAATACACATATGTTAATGTATGGCACAAAATGCCTAAGATTGTAGCACCTAACAAAACCATGCAAGACTAACAACAGGTTATATATGTAGTGCAATTATCCAAGTTATAAAAACACATATGTTAATGAATGGCACAAAATGCCTAAGATTGTAGCACCTAACAAAACCATGCAAGACTAACAACAGGTTATATATGTAGTGCAATTATCCAAGTTATAAAAACACATATGTTAATGTATGGCACAAAATGCCTAAGATTGTAGCACATAACAAAACCATGCAAGACTAACAACAGGTTATATATGTAGTGCAGTTATCCAAGTTATAAAAACACATATGTTAATGTATGGCACAAAATGCCTAAGACTGTAGCACCTAACAAAACCATGCAAGACTAACAACAGGTTATATATGTAGTGCAATTATCCAAGTTATAAAAACACATATGTTAATGTATAGCACAAAATGCCTAAGCCTCTAGAACCCAATAAAACAATGCACGACTATAACAGGTTATATATGTATTGCAATTATCCAAGTTATAAAAACACATATGTTAATGAATGGCACAAAATGCCTAAGATTGTAGCACCTAACAAAACCATGCAAGACTAACAACAGGTTATATATGTAGTGCAATTATCCAAGTTATAAAA
>NW_022720123.1:1194336-1219095 GCF_011630105.1 Anneissia japonica | reverse complement strand
CACAAAAATAAAATTTTATTTTTATTCCAAATCAACAATATTTGCGTTTGGGGGGTTCGCTAAACAAGGTATAAAAAAGTCTTGTCTAATGGCTGAAACATGCTGGAATATATCACACTTGTTGAAATCTATTTTTCAGCACTAAACTTTATATATCTATACATGATGCTATGTTATCATTTTCCCCATTTTCAATGTTAAAACTACATATGTGAGGATTTGGTGATGGCCTAAGAAATGGCTGAAATTGTAAACTTTGAAGCTTGATTTCTCAAATACTGTTCTTTAAACAGATGTTTAAACTCCTGCAACTTTATGTTACGAAATGTCAGACTTAAATGATTCTTTTACCATAAATTTCATTTCATTTTTTAACAATGAATTAAAAATTGAAACTTGATTCAATGAATTAAAAATTGAAACTTGATTTTTTGCAAGGAATGACTGGTTTGCCTTGCTTTTACTACATACAGTCTGCAAACACTTACAGTTTCTGTGTGGCCTTTGAACATATGCATCCATCCCTTGCTCAGCGTTTCCATGTCCCAAACCTTAATGACCTTATCAGCCCCACTACTGTATAACTTATGACCTTTAGTGGCAAGACAACAAATGGCTCCATTATGACCCCTGTAAAACAAATATTAAAATATACATTTTATATGTTAATATATAGCACACAATGCCTAAGCCTCTAGCACCTAACACAATAAGGCAAGAGTAACAACAGGTTATAAGTTATAAAAACACATATGTTAATGTATGGCACAAAATGCCTAAGATTGTAGCACCTAACAAAACCATGCAAGACTAACAACAGGTTATACATGTAGTGCAATTATCCAAGTTATAAAAACATGTATATGTTAATGTATAGCACAAACTGCCTAAGCCTCTAGCACCTAATAAAACAATGCATGACTATAACAGGTTATATATGTATTGCAATTATCCAAGTTATAAAAACACATATATATGTTAATGTAGCCTCTAGCACAATAATGCTAACAACAGGTTATGTGGTGCATAAGCCTCTATATACTTCACAATTATTATCCCATCATCATTGGAACACCTATGGGACATACCATAATACCTTGAATTGAAGCCCTGGGATTTTTTTTTTTTTTTTGCAAAATTTGGATGGGCTTCTTTTCGAGGCTACTTTTGCAAAGTAAAGAGGGTGGGGAGGGGGCCTTTTTTCAAAATGAATGCTGTAAATTTTGGGAATTACTACTATAAATAGTATACTATACTACAATAAATAGGGAAACTGTAACATCAATCTGCATCATGGAGTGTATTAACTGGCATTAAATCACCTAAACTGCTGTATAAACAAAGCATGTTTAACTTGTTTTTGTTTCCTTGAAATACATGTACAGTACTATCTAAAAAAAAAAGCCAATACTACCTTGAATTGAAGCCCATGGCCTTCTTTTCGAAATGAGCTTCTTTCATGGCTACTTTTGCAAGCTAAGAAGGGGGGGGGGGGGCTTTAATTCGATTAAGCCCATTGGGCTTCAATTCAAGGTTTTACGCTATTCCATGGGATATTCTTTGGGGAAAGAATTCCATTGTTGGTTTTGCATTCTTTGCAGAATGTTTGGTTCAACATTTTTTTTCGTTAACACAGCATATAAACAATTACCACATAAAGCCTCCCTGTCCCAACCCTTTCTCTTTATTAAAAAGTCATTGTGTACATAGGAATAGTGTCTTTAACTTCTATTCAAGGGATGAAGATATCTTCTGTTGGTTGCAAAGAGAATTAAAAGAAGTTTAAAAACAGCAGCAGCAACTATACAACAGGATATGGGAAACCTTACCTCAAAGTTCCAATGCATTTAAACTCGAATGGAAGTTGCCACTGTTCATGATACGATATTGTGTATTCACTGCTGTTAAACGACGGCTTCCTCTTATGACCTGTCAACCAAGAAAATATAAAAGTTGAGAGTTACCAGACAAAGTTAATATAAGACATGTTTTTGCAGTTGTCTAGATGTCATTGAGAAATGAACATTCAATGTGAATCCTGGAAATTAGGCAAATATATTAAACTTCAACTCAATTTTTTTATTTATTAATTTGTGTTATGTTACTTATACTTAATAAAATTATAAAAATCTAGTATTAAAATGAAAAGCTTTTATACAAGAATAAAAATCATACACACTAAATCACAAACATTAATCTGGTTTTATTTAGAATTATTAAATACCATTACAAAAAATTGAAATTATTACCATACCACTTTAAAAAAAAATATTATTTTACAACTCTTAAAATTTAGCTAATGAAAACAATGACAAATGAAATAAAAAGTGTAATACCTGAGGTAAAACTATTGCTGCTTGTGAGTTTAGACTTGGAGCCTGTTAGTGCCTGTCCAGCTTGTTGGTCAATTGGCTTGATCTGAAGGTCATCCAATTTGGACTTGAGGCTCGTCACTAACCTGTTCAAGGATATACACCTGGTGTTAGGAGCACATTTAACCCAAATTAGTGTCATGTTTATTACTACAATATAGTTTAATTTAGTTTGTCAAAATTAATGCGATACTAAAACTAGGGGACAAAAGTGGGTGGGGGTGGGGGAAGGCTGTGCCTATTAGTATTTCCTAATGAAAGAGCTAATAGATACTATCAGAAGCTACACAAATATCTGGAATTCCAATATCAAGACAATGGACAAAATATTCTGATATTTTCACCTGTGTTTAGCAAACTTTCCTTAATTAAAATACTTACGCAGCATATTTCTCAACTTGTGCTTGCAATGAATCATGGGAATTCTTAAGATTTGTCATCTCTTGGGTCAATACTGTGACATGCGACTTCAGTCCAATGTTTTCTTGCTTCAACGCTTCAATCTTAGTACCAAACAATACAAAAAAAATCACAATCACATTTTAAACAATGGGAAAATACAGGGGGCCAATAATGAGATGTGCCACAGATGTTTATAATGACATGCATAATTAACAAGATGACAGTGATATTCTGTGTATACGGTACTGTATTATAAAGGCAGGCACTTGCTGCGCCAATGATCGTCAGCCAACGTGATTCAATGGAGAACGCAACACCATAAACGGACATGCGATGGATTGTTTTAAACAGCGATCCCTTCAGACAGGCCTTGACAATCAGCAGGCTGCATCATAACATGTACACTTTTTTTTTTTTAAATAGAACACATTTTATAAGAACACTGAGGCTGAAATTGCTTAAAAATTAAGAACAAAATAAGAACAAATTGAGGCTGAAGTAAAATATCAAATGAAATTTTTATTTAAGAAAACTAGAATAAAAACCAAAAAATTATATCTACCATATGTGCAGTATGTGCAACTATGTAATACCCTCTATAATGCAGTACAGTTGGTGTACGTACAGTACCTGTCATTCGGGGACATTTTTACCGGGGCCTTTTTTCTGTGGCCATTTTTTAGGGGCCTTTTATCCAGGGGCCATTTTTTCCGGGGCCACCATCATTACCTACATTCCAGTACAGTGTATAATGCTGTACAATAATCATTTTTTATGTTTGAAAAATGTGTAACATAAGAACAAAATAAGAACATTTTGAGCCTGAAATCAGCCAAAAAATAAGAAAACTGAGCCTGGGCAAAATTTTACTGGTTCTTATTAAAAAAAATGTTAGTGCTCAAAGAGTGTGTCGATGGCCAATGATCGTACGACACAGGGACTGCCCGGCTTAATTATATGCCACTGGTTTCTATTACCTCTAAGACGATTGATTCATCTGTGGTGTTATCTCGATGATTACCATTCACTTCTGGTTTCTTTACATATACGCATGTGCACTGATGTATGCTCACTTTGTCTTTGGTATCAATAAATTTACAACCTATGGAAAAAATTATGGCATAGGAATTAAACATGAAAAAATAGGTGCATGTATAGGGTTATATAGTAAATAAGCCTGAATCCCTTTCTTTCTGCTCATTACATGGTATTTCATAGTGCGAACTGAGCATTAGTGTTTACTAACACAGCAATACATTGTGCGCATAATTAACAGGAAGATAAAATTGGTCATTACACCAGGAAAATATCTCCTACTCTTTCCTGATAATGTTAATGTACTGTACCAAAGATTTTAAATTTATTTAAAGAGCCAAATGTATGGAATCAATTTCTTAATTTCTCTACCACATGATACATGTCCCAACTATTTAATGGGCAAACAGAACACTGGGGCTCACCAGTGCCGGATTAACCATTAGGCAAATAAGGCACAAGCCTTGTGGGCCAGGCGAAAATGATGGGCCATCAAAAGTTGGACTGCAATAATATTTACACTCTATTTTCCGGTATTATTAGGCCAGAAAACTCGGAGACATTCTACTGTTAGAGTTGTGGCAGAGTATTATTACCATGGGGTCCATCCAATTAACATTTTTGGGCCATTTCCAAAATGTGCCTTGAGGCCAGACGACGCTTAATCCAGCACCGGGGCTCACAATTCACATGAACGACCACAAGTTGTACTAACCATTGTGTTTGTAAATACAAGGCACAACATTGCAAGAGTGTAGATGCCGGTCCAGATCTTTCTTCCTAATGCTTCCACATCGTTCAGCAAAGTTTGGGCAAATTATTAACGCATACTGGCAACTTTTTTCATGATCTCTTAGCTTACTAAGAGGGAGTTTCACATTACATTCATCAGCATTCTCATTGGTCGTGTGCTGTCCTTGTGATCTCTGACCTTCAGCGCTATACCGACAGTAAATGAGCAAATCCTCAAGCTGGGAAGCAATTGCTCTAGTGCAGAAAAAAAAAATGTTGATGAAGCAAATTCATATATTAATAAATCAGTTATAAATTTTTATTATCCGTTTCAGATTTGAAACACTACAAATTGGCAAAAGTCTCCATAATAAAATAGTTGGGCAAGACTGAACATAAAATTGTTTCAACCTCATTAATATCATGAAAAATTGGTGGTTTAGTGTTCAAATACAGAATATATTTCAACCATGTCAATTATCAATTATAAAACAGAAAGATCAAACATAACAAGGAAGAGATTTCAAGAAAGAAGATGAGTTTTTCCTGAATTAGTTCCAACATGGAGCTCTGGTTTTCTATGATTTGAATGTCTAGACTACATAGGGAGGGAATAGAGATTTCGATTGCACAACGACAGGAAGATACTACAACAATATCATGAAAAATTGTTGGTTTAGTGTTCAAATACAGAATATATTTCAACCATATGTCTATTATCAATTATAAAACAGAAAGATCAAACATAACAAGGAAAGGATTTCAAGAAAGGAGGTGAGTTTTTCCTGAATTAGTTCCAACATGGAGCTCTGGTTTTCTATGATTTGAATGTCTACATAGGGAGGGAATAGAGATTTCCATGGCACAACGACAGGAAGATACTACAATGTAATGACATCACATGAAATTCACTGCGCACTCAAAAACTTTGAGTTATCTCTGTCCTAACTGTCTACAAAAAGACTACTGTAGCATGGGTCCTAAATGGCGAAAAAAAAAAATGGAAATCGGGACAGCTTCCCCCACTTCCACAAGCATGCAAGAATCACTATCACCAATTCACCATGGGCAGCAAAATAAAATTAAATGTGTTGAAAAGCTCATTTAGCCAGATCTCACAGAAGTGATTCCTTTCAACTTGGGACCATTGCATTAGACTGATCCTGGAAGAAGCTACTGCAGTTAGAAGGGCGAAGGGTTGCAATACACTGCTGGGGCAGATCTAGGGGGCCGGGCCAGCCCCAGCCCTCCTTTTGGAAAGTGAAAAAAAAGAGAAAAAAAAGAATGAAAGAAAAAGAAAAAAATGATCACCCAAAACGCCTCAGAGGTTATTTTTGGGCGTCTAGAAAACGAAAATTTTGCGGGAGCATGCTCCCAGACCCCCTAGGGTGGTGTTATCTCGATCGGCCCCACTTTAGGACATCTCTGGATCCCTGCATAGTCAATTCCACTACGTTTAGATCTTACCAAAAAATGTAATATAAATGGGTCATAAAGCACAGTTGAATGTGAATATTCAATATGGCTTCTATATACAATTAATGCATGGTTGGTTATCCCATTTAATACATCAGGTGCATTGTGTACTCACTACTGAATGTTTGTTATCACCAAAAGTAATTTTTGGAAGTTCTTTGTTGGCTTGAAAATAAACTTTATAACCCACCTACTCAAGAAAAACAGTGTATTACTATAGAGGCCTAAAAATTGCTAAGGGTAGATTCTTGTTGTTCCACCTTGCAGTCAGTTTATATTGGAGGTATCAGTAGGGTTGAAAGTAGAAAGAATGTCTTTAGCTAACCTTGGTGAAGCTGATCAAGAACTAAAAACAATGGCAGCGCTATTATTGTATATGTGTTTTCTACATATTAGTAGATTATCTGTATATAAAATTGATTAAATAAGCCTCTGAAACACCTAAATTGTCATATTTTTGGGTGCTCCGCCCCCTGGACCACTCTTAAAAAAAAATTTTAATCGACACCCGACCATGCCCGCTTTTCTCTTGTTGGGGACCTTGCCCCTCACCCCACCAAAATCGTACCTTGCCCCTCATTTGCCTACCTTCATAAAGTGATTTTGTTGGGAAAAATATCGTTTTTCCCCCTACAATTAAGTAAGGAGGCAATTAATAAAGATACAGCTAGGTAGATTTTCTCAATCATTCCTAATACCTAAAAAATAACTTTTTTTTGATAATGAATAAAATAATGTGCAATAATATGTTTTAATATCCATTAAATAGTGGAATAAAGAACAATTAATCAATTTGCAAAGGTGCAAACTGGTGTCCAAAATAAAATTTTATTTAAGTTTTAAAAATAGTTTTGGATATACAGTATCCAAATATACTTGGCCTGTCCAATGTTTGAAATCTGCATTCAGCACTTTTGGATACTCACATCTGATATCTTAAAAAGCTAAGAAAGAATTTGTGGCACTACCCCATGGCTTCCAACAATTTAACACCGCATAATATTATAATAATTAGATCAAGTCAGGATGAAGCTTATAATTTTGAGAACCGTCTTCCCTTCCCTTACTATAGTAAATCTTATTTAAAGTTTGGCTTGACAATTATTGACAATTGATTTATATGAAATGTTTCGTAGATTTAAATAAATTAAAATTTAAAAAAAAACAGTAACATGGACACCACGCCAGACTTACCTGTTTGCTACCAGATCTTCGGCAACAAATGTAGTTTTGTCAACAGGACAGCAAGGTAATTTGGATCCGCTGTCATTCCCTTCGGAAGGCGACGGAGTTGACTCCACGCACAGACGACAAAATGTGTGCCCACATTTCACACTGATTACTGGATCAAAAAGAAGTAGTTTGCAAATTGAACAAAACAGTGATGGAGATGGTTCCTCGACAAACACTAAGTTCGATCGATCGTCCATGATGATGATGATTATGTTTCTAAAAACTAAGAGTAACACTCAATAGTTATAACTGTAAATTCGTGGAGCTACGTTCATTGTATGTTATTACTTAACGTGTGCGATATGTTGTGCAAGCAGGCATCCAGTTTTCGGGTGGCTTTGAGGACAGTAGAACTTCCTGGTATAGGGACCGTCTCAAAAAAAATTAGACTACAATACGATTTGTTTATGTTTGTATAGGTATATCCTGCAGAATGCATTACTCATCCATAACATGCCTAGCCCAAACATTGACATTTAAATTTTAATACAGGTATAGTGTAATTTTATTTACCAGGGTCGTACGACAATTTATTTTTCATTCCTAGTCCATAACGTTACGTCTATTTATAGAAAATTGTTTCAGAAATTGTTTCGAGAATGTTCAGAAAAAATATATTAAGTATGGTCCTAGGCTGATTTAATGAATACTTAAGCACGGTGGTAATTAAAACTTTTAAAAAAGTCATTTTTAACAGCAATTGTTTTGAGATCAGTATTAAATCATTACACGTAATACGGTACCGGTAATCCTTCAAGAACATTCGTAGTGCACAGGATACATATAATAGGCGGATTCAAGGAGGAGAGGCATCAGGCAAGGAAATTGGTATTAAAGTTGCAGGCTCGGAGAAGAAATCTTGAATTATTATACCATTTTAAAAATAAAGTTCATCAATTTTTAAATTTTGATTAGGCCTACAGTAATACATTAATTAATCACATGCTAGCAGGCCTACTATACAACAAAATGTTCTTCTTCAGGTTGATCCCACTTCTAAGTGTGGGGTCGCATGTGCAGGGGCGGATCTAGCTGGGGGAGCACGTTCCCCATCCCATTTTGCCACTAAATTTTAAAATTTCAATGCATAGGCCTATATTGAAATTAGCGCTACTCATTATCTATTCTGAACATGCTTCCCCCTGCGTTTGAAAAATTATTATTATTATTCTTGAACGCTAGTCGTCGTTAGACATCGCGCATCTCACTAATTTCCGCCATTCGGTGCGTTTTTGAGCAAGTGCGTGCATAGACCCGCGTGTGAAAAATCTGGTTTCCTTCTTGATGTTGGCCATCCATGTTGTTGTCGGCCGCCCCTGCGTACGTTTTACCTTTCGCTCTGCTTCGTGGTATGCCATTCTAGCTGGAGTGTGTTCATCTAAGCGGAGCAGGTGCCCATACCATACCAGCCTTCTTTTCTTTACTTTCTTAGTCCATTCTTCTTCCCCTGTCTTTCTATATAACTCGTCATTCCATATTTTCTCTGGCCACTTTATACCTAATATTCTTCGTAGAAACTTTCGTTGGAACACATCTATTTCATTCACTAACAATTTGGTCATTCTCCAGAGTTCGCTGTTGTATAGGCAGATACTGGTGACATATACATTGAAGACTCTCACTTTCAATTTGGTTGTTATTTTCTTATTTTGGAGTATACCACTTATTTTAGAGAATGCTGCTAGAGAGAGGTGTTTTATGTTCCTGATGTCTTCTCTTGTTCCCAACTTGCTGCCTAGAAATTTACAATTTCGCCAATTATTCGCGATTATTATTATTATTAGGCCTACATTGTTATTATTATTATTATTATTATTATTATTATTATTATTATTATTATTATTATTATTATTATTATTACTATTATTATTATTACAGAATTATTATTATACAATATAGATTTTTTTTTCATTTTCAAACGAACATTACAAGTTCCCTTATTGAGTTGAGCAACCAGATGTTGATTATATACGTGCGCCTGTAAGGTTTTCTTGAAACTTACCCTCGAGCATGAAGAAAAGAGAATAGAATCGCCCGACTTGCGCGAATTCTATATTTAGGCACTCTTTATTCGCGCGAATCAAAGCATCTTTTCGCTTCCTGAGCTCTGATTTGTTGCGCATTTTTTTCGCTTCGCAAAAACTCCGATAGGAATGTGAATGCGCATGCGCATGAACCGACGTTTTCGTTTCGCGCGAATAGATTTGCCTAGTGGATTTATGCGCATGCACATGAACGATGCTATCAGCCAAAGAGTTATATACAACATACATACACATGTATATATAGGCCTACACATACTTATATGTACATAATACACACATAACTTTTTAAAACGTTTTTTAAATACTGGATCTGGCATACTGTATAATGAATATCGGCCTCGAACTATAAAATCATTTTAAACCAATTGAATAGCTTAAAGGCCGTTTTCCACTTGCCGAAAATCGAAAATTTTTACCCATACGCATGCGCAATTGAGAGTCTCGTAATGAAAATTAAACTGTGCATGCGTATAGGCGAACATGGTATGTTAACCCCCCAACTCTAGTCTTTTTAACACTTTACTTTTATAGAAGCAGAAGGTTAAAATTGAGACAATTTCGTTAACTCAATCTTGGTAACCCTCCAAGAACAATTAAACCATTGAAGTTTATCAGGCATTTTAAAACACGATGTTAACATCAAATTAACATTGCACAGCAAAAGGTAACTTCTCTGCATTTGAAGACATTTTCCTATTCTAAACATAGTATGCCTGTCCAAATACTTTGATTTACCTTAATCTTGAAGCTAAAACAAATGCTTATTCGCTCCTTTGTTTAATTATACATACGGCTTAAACTCTGATGGTGATTTTTAATTTAAACTGATTAATTGTTTGCGAATTCAGCTATTAATCATATTCATGTCATAACAGAATCATTAACATATTTTTAAAAACCATATTTCACTTTTTTGCTATCGCAATAAAATACCTTATCTCAATTACACAATAATTGATAACATAAATAATCTTAATGAGATTGAGGCTCATTTTAATGTTAATGAATTAACAAACATCCCCGTCAAACTGTCGAACACCGCACACATTTGAGACAGTGCCCCATGAACGACAAAATTATTATTTCCGTGCCTCTATTAAGTGTTATCTATGATGTCATACCCCTAGATGTCCCCCTATTCTAAAGTCCTACAAAACGATAATAATGAGCTTTCGATTGCACGACGACGGTAGGACATGGAACGTAATGACGTCACTAAAAGTCATCTGCGCATGCGAGAAAGTTAAGGTCACCTCGTCGAGTAGATTCTGGAACGCAATTTTGGCCAAATCTACGTATGCAGAGAACGTAGGACGCCAGGTAGGACGGTCACGCATGAGTGATTCCGTTCTAGCGTCGCGTCGTCGCAAAAATCGAAAGCTCCCTATTGTGAACGTACGAACATATATGTGAGACATGCGCGTATTATTAGTCCTGTTCTGATTGGCCACATGAAAGGTCCATTAACGAACTTGGAGCGATTGTCTCGGGATTACGTAAACAGTTTCAGACAGCAGTGTTTTTATTAAATCATTAGGCTATTTAAATAACACAATAAAACTCATCTTTATTGTAGTGTGCCTTTCAATTCGATTTCCACTCATGAATTTGAATGCGAAGTTGATGTAAGGGCTTCACTCTGTCTCTCTAGTCCGCGCGCGAAAGCAATGTGTTGATTAAGAATTTAGTTGTTGTTCAATACATGTTCTATTGTGTTTTTATTCGTGGTGAATACTGTAATAATTATTAGATAATCCGATAATCGACATGACATCCGGAAGGCGTGGTAGTTTGCGGTAGCAGATCATACGATCTATGGTCTAAGCACTTTGTCCCTGGTGCTGTTCCACTAACTTTGATCTCTTTTAAAGCTCGCCACGGGCTATGTTTAGACCTACTGAGTCAAATTATTCCAAAATTATAATTAGAAATATATAATTTTGATTTGGTTACTGCATGTTTTGCTATCAGTGGCAGGTATACATTATTATGGGGGCGAGAATGCCGATAAGGAGCAATTGGAAAACTAAATGGAGGAAGATGCCTTATGATTCGATTATGACATCATAATGTTCCTATTTGTGCACTACTATTATTATTTCTATTTGTTTATGTTGTGTTTACGCGGTGCTACGCAGCAAAACCAAGTGTGAATAATAGGCTTATTATTCATTCACTGATTTCTTAGCGCGACTATTATTATCATATATTTTCAGTGATATCCTGCAGTAATTCGAAATAGAGGGGCCCATTGAGGGACAAACCCAGCATGCATAGATGTGTATAAGAGACCACCATAGTTGGGGCTCTACGTAAAAATGTAGGCCTATGGTTATGATACCTCTAGATGGTAGGAAATGGCATTATCAGACCTAAATTTGATTAATATTGTCTTTTTTCTTTCTCATTAATTTGTTTTTAAAATTTTTTGAAAAATTTATAGGAGATGGGGGGGTTAATATATATTGAACATTCATTATGACACAGCAATCAAAATCGGTAGAGTGGTGGACGTAGGCCTATTCGCCTGAAAACAACAACAAATGGATTAATTGGCATTGTTTTTCCTACCCGATCAGAATAGGTTTATTTTAGGAATTCTCGATTTCATATATTTTTGACGTCTACCCATCTCATATACGACGTAAAGCGCTTGAAATTATTTGTTCATATTCGCAATTTCCATTCATTTATTTATCGTAGACAACCTTTTACACAGTTGCGTACCGATGGGACCAGGGGCCCTGTGGCTTTCTGAAACTGGGGCCCTTTTTGAGTCCCGCTCGCAAATTCCATCGTGGGATTTTAGATGTGCTCGTATTTTAATCATGTTTGTATTGTTATTTTAAATGTTTTTCATGACGAATAAATGATATGATATCAGTGGCGGATTTAGGTATTTGACATAAATTGGCCAAGGAGGAACTTTCACACCACCTCAATCCCACCATGGTTGGGGAGGTAAGAAAATGTATGCTTATGGCACCTCTAGAAGGCCGGAAGTGGCACTCACAGACATAAATTTGTGAATATAATTGTCTTTTTATCCCCATTCAAAAAATATTTTAACAAATTTAATGAGGCCCCGCCGGCACCCCACCTCTTTTTTACACCACTGGATATAATATTATGTCCTACAGTCGATTACAGAGACGCATTATGCTGTTGCCCTGGTGGGGCTGAGATAAAAAAGTATGATTATGGCACTCACACATATACCAGAACAATTAAAATAAAAGCTACAACAAAATTGGATAAATATAAAATTCAATCAAATCAATAAGAGGTGAGAACAGAACACCACTTTAACAGATACAGGCAAAACAACAACCCATGAAAATACTTAAACTCATCAAACTACTTCAATTCTATTTCAATTTCAGTTAAAATATTATTATTATTATTATTATTATTATTATTATTATTATTATTATTATTATTATTATCATTACGTAGTCTAACAAAAGCTCGCTTGACAAACAGCAGCAGAAAGGCGATAATAGATAGAAAGTGTAAGTTCCTTAATAAGTTGCTCAAAATATGTCACTATAAAGTTGAGTGAATTTTTCTTATTTAGAGACTTGTATTTGTTGCGATACAATAGAAAAAAAAAATAAAGTGTCCCCATAGTGGGGGTTATTTGACCATTTGACACACTCAGAAAGGGTCCCCGTCCCCTTAATAGGGGTTGTCCGCAGTGTTAAAAGCTATATCGCCCCTCGTTTCACGGAAAAGTGTCCCCTTAATAGGGGTGTCCCCTGAATAGGGGTGTCCCAAAGGAGGGGTTCTACTGTAGTATTATTTATACTCTAGAAAATAACTTGGTCGAGCCAACATTATCGTTCAGACTCACAATACCGCCATCTATAGTTTGAGTCCAAGACGCAAGCAACAGATCATAGGCTCCTAGCAAAGATCGTATAGCGCCGCTATGCTATACGATCTTTGCTCCTAGATAGGGAGCCATCGGATAATAGTAATGCTGTACTGATATCAAAATAAATCGCGGTCAATATATTTTTTTGGTCAAGACCAACGTCAAACAGTGATCACAGAAAGTTAGTTAAAGCAAACCCGAAACCATGCTTTTCTGCAATTAGAGTTTGAGGCCTTGGCTTGCCGCTTGGCTAGGCCCAACAAGGAGCCTTGTTGGCTAGCTGAGCCTACAGAGCACAGGATTCAGGAATAGACTGGCCTAGGACGGTAGGCTAGGCCAAGTCGTAATTATACAGGAAGGCCACTTAAGGCTAGGTTATAGATAGGCCTAGCTACTAGTAGTAGTAATGGGCCGATCTGTCATCGGTATGTAGGCCTAGCTAGCCTAGGCCTATGTGGCATCATAATTTAACCATCAATTATTTTGTTTTTTAATTCTCTAATAATTGTTTGTACTCATCATATAGCTATGCAACCAGAATGAGGTGTAGATATGTATCTATTGGCCCTGGTCATAAGACTATTTGTTTTCCAGTACCAGATTATAGACTAAGGTATGTTTTGGTGCATGCTTTTAATATTTTAAATATATTTGTAATAATGATGACTTATATTTTCAAATTTAGATGGAGGAGGTTAATGAAGACTATGATGACACCCATCATTGCCTCAAATGTGATGCACATATCTCTGGTCTTCAAAATTATATTCAGCACAGGAAAACTACTTGCAATCGCCAAATGGTCTCTCAGCCAACCCAGCATGCATCTTTGCAGCCAACAATATTGAAGACCACTTTGCAACCGTCCTCTTTGCAGTTAGAATCAAACTTACAGAATTCTGAGGCTGTTGATGTAACAGAGAAAATCGAAAATGATGTGAAAAAAAGCAGTGAGTCAGTATCTGAACTGTTAAATGACTTATCAGAGGGCATCTTAAAGGAAGCAGAAAAAAAGGTTGAAGAATGTGTTGAGGAAAGTATTTGTAGTGAGGGCAGTATTCAGGTCAATTCTAAAGATGCATCTCAACCATCTGAAGTAGCTGCTGGGGAAGAGTCAGTATCTAAACTGTTGTTAAATGACATATCAGAGGGCATATTAAAAGAAACAGAAAAAAATGTTGAAGAATGTGTTGAGGAAAGTAGTTGTAGTGAGGGCAGTAATCAGGTCAATTCTAAAGATGCATCTAAACCATCTGAAGTAGCTGCTGGTGAAGAGTCAGTATCTAAACTGTTGTTAAATGACTTATCAGAGGGCATATTAAAGGAAACAGAAAAAAAGGTTGAAGAATGTGTTGAGGAAAGTATTTGTAGTGAGGGCAGTATTCAGGTCAATTCTAAAGATGCATTTCAACCATCTGAAGTAGCTGCTGGTGGAGAGTCAGTATCTGAACTGTTGTTAAATGACTTATCAGAGGGCATATTAAAAGAAACAGAAAAAAAGGTTGAAGAATGTGTTGAGGAAAGTATTTGTAGTGAGGGCAGTATTCAGGTCAATTCTAAAGTTGAATCTCAATCGTCTGAAGTAGCTGCTGATGAAGATTATGATTACAGTCGCTATTTGGAAGCCAGTTTGCTCGGAAATATCAATACTGATTATAGACAAACACGTGCAAACAAACAAAGTATGATATTGGCATCTAAAAAGGAAAAAGCTAAATTAAACTTGGACGGCGTAGGTGATGAAGATGTTAAAGGAAAGAATTACAGAAAGACGAGATCTGCAAATAAAAACTTTGTATCACCACAAAAACAAGGAAATGATGAAGAATCAACTGATTCTAGTGATGTCATAACTGATATTGAGGAAAATCATGAAAAAAGTCCAAGTAGGAATAAATCTGTTAAAAAAAAAATGAAAGTAAAACATTCAAACCCAAAAACATGGACGTGCCCAGTATGTGCTAAAGTTTTGAGGGCACGTGCTGGCCCGGTGCACATGCGCATTCACAATGGTGACAAGCCGTTTAAGTGCCACTTATGCACGTATGCTAGTGTTACGCAGTCAGATATGAGGATGCACATGAAACGCCATCTTGGCATCAAAGAATTCAAATGCACTGAGTGTGATTATGCCACCTCAAGAAAAAGTCTTCTGAGAACCCATAACCATCGTCACCAGAGAGAAAAAGGTCTTGAGGATCTTCTTTATCAATGTGATGAATGTGGAAAGAGATATGCCACTATGTATGGCCTTAAGGGGCACATCAAAGCTGTACATGAGAACCATCGACCGTTCACTTGCAGCTTTGAAAACTGTAAGTATGCGTGTGTCAGCAATTGCGAACTTCAGATCCACATACGCACACATACTAAAGAAAAGCCTTTTCTCTGCACTCAGTGTGGCTACAAGGCCACAAATAAGAATCGTCTTATGAGGCATATGATAACGCACACAGACGAGAAACCATTTAAATGTGACTATCCAGGCTGCACATTTGTTGGCAAGACAGCTTTCCGTGTCACCAGGCATAAAAAACAACATGATCCGGAGAATCGATTATTCTGCCCGTATTGCTCGTATACTACATTTTATCTTGGTAACTTGAGGAAACATATAAAAAATACAGCAAAGCACAAGAACACTAAAGTTTACCTATGCGACATCTGTAAGACATTCAAAACAGATGTGTACAAGGATCTGATCAACCATTATGATGATGCTCACAAAGGAGATGTGGAGGTAACGGTGCATTCTGGGGGATTGAAGCTAGGCCAGTTCAATAATTCACGGCAAACAGAAGATGTTAGCACCGAGGATACAATCGTTATAATTCCTGAAGAAGTCATAGTAGTAGAAAATAATGTTGCATTTTAAATTTAACAGAAAAATATAGAGTACAGTACAGTTGCATTGAAAGTAATGCCGTAACCAGCTAATGGGACTATCCCACTTAATTTTTCTTAAATTTGTTTTTTTTTTGTTTTTTTTGCCTCTTTAATTGGGTCCACTTTTAAATTGTCGCACACTGTTTGAAAATCCTGGCTACGGCATTGTAAGTACTGTACATCTTTTTTAAAACCCGATCAAGTGCAGGCCTCCCTCACATGATCCGGTCCACTATTGGGACCAGAGTTTTCATTGTCTTTATTTAGCAGATTTGGTTTTTAATTAAAAGAATGATATCAAAAAGATATGATAGGCATTAATTTGGGGCTGCTGACAAGTGGTATTTAACTGGAGGGGCCTTTCATTGGAGGGGTGACTGGAGGGGCCTTTCATTGAAGGTGTCATTAATTAGAGGTAGACCTTTAATAGGGAGCTTTTGATTTGTGCGACGACGCAACGCTAGAACGAAATCACTCATGCGTGACCGCCCTATCTGGCGTCCTACGTGTTGTGCATACGTAGATTTAGCCAAATTGCGTTCCAGAATCTACTCTACGAGGTGACCTTAACGTTCTTGCATGTGCAGATGACTTTTAGTGACGTCATTACGTTCTACGTTCTACCGTCATTGTGCAATCAAAAGCCCTCTATTATTGTTATGTATTACACTGTACAAACGACTTTTATCAGCAGGTAATTAAAGTATTATACTTAAAAATTAAATGGATCTAATGTTGCTTATAAAATATTGCCACACATCCCCTACTGCAGCATTCTGCAAACTTTTAAGCTGCAATCACACTGGACTTAACAAAGGGAAGATGTTATTGATACTCTGGGTAAAGTTCTAATGGGTAGATATTACCGCTCTGTCCACTCTTGGATTTTTTGAGTAGGTTAGTTTTACTGTGAGAAATGGTAAAACTAACCCAGCGTTGAAAATAAAGTATTGAGAGCGCAAGTCTGTGATATCTCCATTGAGTAGTGCTCGAAAGACTCGGAAAGTTTAACTGAGATGCATGTTCGCATTGGACTATTTTAGGACTGGGATTTTAAATTATCATAATGCTTATAGTACTGTATTAAGCAACAGAGTTGAGCTAATAGTTCTGGTAATTTCTGTCAAGGCTTTGCAACCCACCAAATATATTGGTGACCCATCGGTAGATCATGAACCACTGTTTGTGGAATATTGCCCTACCACATTGCACCCGTGAAGATAAGCATGTGTCCCGTGTAATATCCATGTAAGGAAAAATAAAACATCATGTTTTTAAATCCTGTTTATTTTTATGATAAAATACTTCCATTTTGAAATAATATTGTTTTATATCAAGTCGGATACTGTAGAGTAGCAAGTTGATCTGGAAGGCTGAATTATTACAATAATACAAATATTTTGATATTTATACAGTATGTATTAGAATTGTTTTTCCATACCTTCAAGTCAAAGATCGTATAAACACAAGATAGAATTCTCCGCATTTTACGCGTGCAAATTCGGTAATAATGCATGAAAAGTGCCCTCTTGCAAAATTGAAAACTTTTGAACCTTGATCGCTCTGACCATAGCGTACGCTGTGCGACTTTACGTTTACGCGTAACAATTAGAAGTGTCCGATTTGCAATGCGCCCTCTGTTTAGAACATAAGGAACAAATTAACGTACTTGGTAACAAACTTATGGCGTAACGCGAACACCCTATCTCAGATCCATGGCAAAAACTAGGACGCCCTTTCCCAAAACTGATTACTTTTCTGTGCCAAATCGACGCTTCTATTTGTTGCGCGTAAATTGCGGAGAACGCTACATCTTGTGTTTATAAGATCTTTGCTTCAAGTTAAGTTGCTCGTTGGCGCTGTACCGATTTAGGTAACAATAAATTAAAACAAGGGATTTGGGAAAGCCACAGACTTAAACCAAAATCCCTGGATCAAGATTTAGATTCTGTGAAACTCCGTTTCTTCTCTGCACTAAAAAACAACTACAGTACTGTACTACTACCAAGGTGGGAGGATTGAGGGTCGGAAGGGCCACATGCCCAGCAGAGATGGTTTCTAGATCATCATTCCATCCTGTTTTTGATTGGTGTACATGCAGAAATATTAATATGTAACTGATTTGAAATGGAGGGGGCCTGGGCAGAGAATAGATGAAGTGTCCAGACTGTCAGCCCTATTTGGAACAGAGGGACGAAATTTAATGTCTATGGCACCTCTAGGTGGCACTTAAATTTCAATACAATTTTCTTTTCTCTCCCTTTATAAAATTGTCAACAGTGTGGTGAGTCCCTTGATATTTTCCGCCTGTGGTATATACATAACTTGCATGCTAGCGATGCACTATATGTCAAATCCTTTTATCTCATTTTATCATAGATTCCAACATTTATGAAATTATTTTTAATAAAAAGGAAATGATATTTTCTGTGAATTATGTCAAAATAAACAGAAACAGAAAAAATATACATATTTATCTGTATTATTATTATTAGTTTTGCCAATTACTGTATATACATTATTATATTTATTGAAGAAAACTATGAGTTTAAAACAAGATTTATTACTGTATTAACAAAGAAAGCTCGAATTTTCCGGAAACCTGAAGACGTGACACAGCTAATCTGTGATCAGGATCAGGATTTGTGATTCAGGATCTGTGCTCAGGATTTTAACATTTTTGTGGGGATGAATGCAAGCTTATTGGGGTGTCAGATGTTGAGAGTGCCAGTCAATGTGTAGGCGGGAACTACAACCTTACCTACATGGTTTTAGTTCTTGATACAATAAATATTGTTTAAAGCAAATGTTAAGTCGTGTGTTTGCTTAATCTTTAAATGACAATATATGAGCCTACAGTAGCGCGATTATTATACAGGTAGGTGAAAAGAGAACCGTGCCCGTTTGTCAAACATACTGTTGGTTTTGATCGTTCCTAAATACAATACAGTGTACAGCTGATGATCATATCACTTTAGGTTCTGACATATTCAGACGACAGATAAATGTACAAGGTAAGATCATCACTTTATTGTAATTTTTCTGTAATATGAAGGCGACATTCACAAATAAATGTTAACAGTGCTTGTAGGTTTTGATTGCTAAGATGGAATACATGTTGATACCGACCCTTGCTGTACTTGTTTCATATGTAATTTTCAATTTAGCAAAACACATGTATATAAGTCCGAGTTTTATTCAGTGCTAGACATGTTTACACTGCGTCTGTATCTGGGGTACAGGTTTGACGTTTAACTTACATAAATAAAATTACTTGCAGTTGGCCTTAGTTTCTTAACCTAAACCTCTGCCACAACTAAAGCTGGTTTTACCCTTTTCTTTGGTTATATATTTAAATGTTTCCAAAAAGAAAAGACGATTTTTTAGTTTTCGTTTATTTCAACAGTTTATTCTAACCATTTTTTACTTGATAATTTAACATACGTTTAGATTACCATCTGCTTAAAATGTGCTAATATATGAAAGAAGTCGCTAATATTGGTCACCATCTACACTAACTGACAGCATGCCCAAATCTAAGAGGAAAACCCGTCAGAACCACCGCCAACCCTCGGCGACAGTGCATTTACCGAGGCAGTCATCCCTAGGGGAAACACCACATAGTATGCCTTCCCAGAATATGTATGTCCGCAGGTCCACCTTGAAATTCGACGATGAAGAGAAATGGGAGGAGGAGACTGTAACAATGTGGTAAGTGGCAGTTTACTGAGTCTCAAAGTCGAGATGTTTAGCCGGTGGTCAATTACGTAACTTAAATCTCAGGGGTCTGCTAGTGCGTCTCTTTAAACGATACGCGCAGTACCACGACCAATTCACGCATAGTGAGTCCAGGATGTTCACATTTTCCACAGCATTATTAATAATAATAGGCCGACGTCAAAGACTATACTCTGTTAAGACGGGGTTAATCCATCATAATGCATTGGTGATTCTCTATCGTAGGCGTTGTATTATGCATAGACCTATGTGTATTCTACCTTATCTAAATAGGCCTATCACCTATAACCTTAGTTGCAGTTTGTTTTTGAAATTTCATCATGACCTGATATGACGATGCATGCGGAAACTTGAGAATATGTGGTGTTTCATTTCCAATCCACGAGTCGGCTGGATTTAACTATTCCTCATTTTCCTCCGATTTATAACTTCCCGGCCATAGCATTGATACATAAGCAAACAATATTACGGTGTAGAAAATTATGAATGATGATAATACTTTATATCAAATGGTTTATTTGTTTTGTTTCTCAAAAGGGACGACGACTTACTATACTCAGAAGCATTCATGAGTGAAATCGTTCCTTATGGAATTAAACAAAGTGATTTTGAACCTGGGAATGTACATTTCAAGCAGATATTTAACCAGAAAGATCTACTGAATGAGAAAGTGTAAGTTCACGTTAGATGAGTTAGATAACAAATTCATTATAGCTGACTCATGTTTTCCTATGAAACAATGATTGTCGCCGTCATCTTCATCGACGTCGTCTTCATCATCACCATCATCACGTTATACTGTATACAATGCCGTAGCCAGCTGTTGGGACAGTCCCACATTTTTCTAATGGGTCCAAGAATGGGTCCACATTTTTAAAAATGGGTCCAAATTATGTAATTTTATGCATAAAATGGGTCCACTTTTTGAAAAATGGGTCCAGGTTTCTCACACTTAGCTTAAAATGGGTAAAATTTCAGAAAATGGGTTCAGATTTTTAATATTTTTGCGTGAAATGGGTCCAAATTGATATTGTCCCACACTGTTTGAAAATCCTGGCTACGGCATAGACTGTATATAGTGTTAACACTTGTATGTGAGTGTTAATGAACAAAACGCTCCTCTAATATTGTGTATATTCGTTATCATTGTATGTGTGCCATGTGCATTGATGTCAGATGTCTTAGTGCTCAGCCTGGTGGGACATACTAATGGACCTTTCCGCTGAGCCCCCCGCCCCACCCACCATTGGATATTGTTGCTATGGCTCCCACATAACAATGGCGTAAGTGTACGTAAGCACCTGTATTTATGGGATCGACAACGTGTGTTTGTAGGACGTGTTTTTAGTACACGCGCGTTCCTGTCTTCTTCTAATTCGTCAGTTGCTAAGTTTGATTGACACTCCGGAAAGTGGAAAGTTCCGTTATAGGCCTATTGCTTATAATAGGGCTATTGCTTATAATAGGGAGCTTTCGATTTGTGCGACGACGCGACTCTAGAACGGAATCACTCATTCGTGACCGCCCTACCTGCCGTCCTACGTTCTGTGCATGCGTAGATTTATATATACATTAGATTCCAGAATCTACTCGACGAGGTGACCACGTTCTCGATGCGCAGATGACTTTTACTGACGTCATTACATCCTACGTCCTACCGTCGTCGTGCAATCGAAAGCTCCCTAAAATGACTGAGCTGAAAAACCCGATTTTCGTCCAGTTTGAAGAAAAATAATATCACTAGTATTAAAGCTAACAATTTCTTTTTGTTTTTCCTGATGATGACATAATTAATGTCGAAATATTGAATCCCAACACGATGGCGTGTATTTCAATACTTGGAATATATATTATACTTTCTTATTTCTTTTTGTCTGATGTAAATAATACCTATTCATTCTTTTGACAATTGATTGATTGTAATCTTTTGTAGAGACGCATGGAAAAAAATAGCTGAAGAAGCAAAACGACACATGGAACGCAAAGAAACCATGACAGGCAGAAAAGGTATAGAATACGAAATGGAAAACGATACTGCACATGTCGACATAGAAGCTGATACAAGCGTTACAACAGGCACTATAGTAAACGTTCAAATAGCCACTGAAACAAACGCAAGCGGTACAGATGAGCCTTTTGAAGATGGCAATGCTGGATCTTGTTTCTGCTGCTCATGTTACACTGATTTCGATCATAATGATGGAGTAAAATGCTGCAGTATACAGACAGGCATTTCGCTGCCCTGCTTCATCGTAGTCGTAATAATTGCCGTTTTAATATTCCCATTAACGTTTGTCATCGCGTTATTAATGTTTTTCTTTTGTTGTCCTATCATGAAAATTTTTGAAACCCGAAAGAACTCTCGAAAACAGGCGAGTGGCAATACATGATTATGATAGCCTCCATGGTGGGTTACCAGGCACATCTAGATGTGTATAAGGTATATACCGGAATAATATAAAATTTTAAAAAAATATGGTTTCAGACAAAAAGTTTGATATAGACATTACTAGATATTTCCATGGCACGATGTGCCACTCTTCAGAAAAAAAAATTGCCAGGCTGAAGATATACAAATATCTGTTGTTCTGTTATTAATGTACATGCAATTTTATTCAATGTAGGCCTACTGTATATACAAATGTAAAAGCGTTATATAAAATGTATACGTTAAAAGTTGACGAATATAATTTGTTATGGCACTTTGTAACTTAAAATTCTCACTTGATATGTAACACGAACATTTTGAAATAGAAATTCAAGTACCGTTTCCTGAAAAACGATTTCCCCTGTAACCAGGGTGCGAACGATCCCAAACCAGAAAAAATTACCATAGACCTTCTTCAGCCCCACTCGCTTCCAAGCCGAAGTTTATGGGTATATGTTGCCCAGGAATGTGAATATATATAGACGGCCCTTTCGAAAGTCATGTTGGTGTGTAGCATTGCATTTCATTGAGGCTAATGGAAGATGAAATTAGGCCTAAACATGATAGGCCCAGAATTGTTTCTGTCTTTACCGATCTTCCAGGCCGACCGGTAGAAGGTCTCCTGGTGCTAACAACCCTCGTAATTGTGGCTTGACGGTTTCATCGGGTTTGCCCAAGTAGGTGATTTTGAATTGTTGGGAAATCTGTAATATAAAGCAAGATTAAAAAACATTTACTATAAGTTATGTTACAAAAAAAAATCCACCCAGTTCGAATGGTATCCGTTCGAATGACTAGCATTCGCTCACACTACTGTATAAGCATGTTCACCTTAATTGAGACCTGGCTATGTTGAAATATTATTTCCACAGGCTATAGTAAGTAGGACTAGAAATTTGTTTTCACCATTGTGGAACAAATATTCATATAAAATTATTACATATTGTATAAACATAAAAACCAGTATTAATATCAAAACAAAACACATGCGTACCCGTATCAGTGCTAAATGCAGTTCTAGTTCGGCAACTCGCCTACCAATGCACATTCTGGTGCCGAATCCAAATGGTATCGAGGCAAAGGTTGATGCCTTTGTCCCACCGGATCTCATCCAACGATCGGGAATGAAACGATCTGGCTCTGGGAAGATGTTTTCATCATGACCAAGCACATATTGCAACGAACCGATTATTGTCTAAATGAAGATAGAAATGCACATTTTGTAATACGGTATTGAAAAGTGGAATCACCCCAACACTCGCGCGCACACAAACGTTTATACGAAAATCCCAAAGAGCATTCCTCCGCCACACAACTCTACTTAGGCCTATTCACAACTGGTACCGTAAAGAAATAAACGGAAATTTTAGGTCTCTCTTACCAAATAGTTATTGTCCTCAATAAGCTGTTGCCTAATAAACATTTTACATTTTATTATTCATAATTTTAAGCTGGATTTAATAACAATATTTTAAAGAATGATTTGTATATCCATTTATATAAAAAACGTGTTGATTGGTATTATTGCCGTACACAATAATGCATTCATCGTTTTTTTCCTCTGCTTTGGCTTTCATATTTTTTCATGTATTACTTTTTGATTTATAACCTATAATATTATGATAAAAACTATTTATGGAATATCTTACATTCTTCGGAATTTCATAACCGCCGATCACAACGTCCTTATCGAAAATCCGATTATTTGCACTTACAACGGGATACATTCTGAATAAAATAAACGTAAGTGGACATAATGAATTCATTGAATTCAAACAGACCAATAAAAATCCATATATACATTTCTAAAAAAATTAAAACTGACACTAAATGTCTTGTGTGTTCCATTGTGTTTGTGTGGATATTGGTCCATATATGGCACTTGTAGAATTAAAAGAAATCGAATAGAATTTAAAGATGATAATGTTTAAATAAGAATGAAATGATGATACGCAGATTTTTATATCCAGGAATTTGAAATAGAGGAGGCCCAGGAAGGTACTCTCACAGATAGAGTGTCTATACCACCTCAGCCCTACCATGGTTTTGGCCGATGCAATAAAATTTATGATGGCACCTCTGGATGGCCGTATATGGCTCTCTCCGACTGAAATTTAAATATCATTTTCTTTTCCTCCAAGTACGGTATTTTTTTAATTTAAAAATTATGGGGGCCCAGGTCGACTGAGCCCCTCTTTTATCCGCCACTGTTTTGTTAGCCTATTGAGATTAAAGCAAGGAAATTGAAACTCATCGCCCACCTTAATGTTTCTTTAACGATGTTTTTTACGAGTGGAATGTTTTTGATGTCATTGACACACGCTATTCTATCCAGTCCGACTGTTGACAACACTTCATTGTGTAACCGATCCTGGATATCTGGGTTCCTGCATAGTTGGTACAGTGCCCAAGCTAGAGTATTCGATGTCTGCAACAAGAGGGGAAACTATTATGTATACAATATAATGACAAAGGTTGATCCGAAAACGTTTGCTCATTTCACATAAAAAATATGCCTCATAGTAAACTCTGGAG
>NW_022720123.1:1147377-1194161 GCF_011630105.1 Anneissia japonica | reverse complement strand
TACCATTGTGACCGTACTTTCTTTCAGTATTGTACGTACAATTCTGAAATATATATTTATACATAATAAATTTGTTTATAAATGAATACACGAAACGAATACCATGTATAGACTTTAGAAACACTTTATTGGAGAAAACCTATTCTTAGGTCTTTAACTAGGTACCAAATGTTTAATATAATAATTGACACTCGTAATAATATTCTGTAATTGTGCCTACCGTATCTACGCCAGCAAGTAAAATTTCACACATATTGGCGGAGATCTCTTCATTGGTCATCTTCTGACTTGCAAGTATCCGTGTCAACAATCCATTGGACTTTGCAATATCCTCCTCCGGTAGTGTATTGAGATATGCTATCCTTTTATCCATTGCGTCCTGTGCTGAATCGACAATGCGATTATCATTATTATTATGTCACCACCATCATATCACAATCATAATCATCGTCGCAATCACAACCGCCAACATCGTCGTCGTCAACAGTGTTATCATCACAAGGTTGGACCACTATCGTCGTCGTCACCATTGTCATCGGCGTCATCGTCATAGTCACCACCACCACCATCATCATGATCATGATCATCAACATCATGATCATGATCATCATTATCACCACCTCCACCATCGTTTATAGCATCACCATCATCTATCACCGTCACCATTATCATCATCATCGCCACCACCACCGCCATCACAAACATTTTCTTTCTTTCTTCCTCCAACTCAACGCCATTATCGTATTAGGCCGATAAAAAAGAATAAAAATAGGCCTGTACACTCAGACATAAAAATTATTTTAAAGAATGGTATAGCATGTAGAGAGAAAATAATATGACAAAATTATTTCAATCGTGTCTCCTTTGGCTTATGCCTTGGGCAAACGTTAGTTCATAAAAATAATCCACTAGGTGATATTCGCTCTGGCATCCACTTAGGAAGAATATCATCGAGCGATCACCTATTTATGCTTCCAACGTCTACCGTGAATGGCGATCTTTTCTTTTCTTTTTGACGATCAAAGCTGTATTCACATCGGATCTGAACCCCCGTTTCCGATGCGCTGAACGCCAGCGTCCCTAAAACACATTCGATTTATTTTCTGAATGGTTCGGTAGGCCATGAGAATGCAACTTAACGCATTGTTATCTATGAAACAACAGCTGAAATATTACTATTACTGTATTGGAAAATGCACCTCCTTAAATATCACACACGACTCCATAATATATATATATATTCTATAAAATATTTATATAGTTTTGTCTCACCAAATTTAAATATATAATCCCAGGCCTCCACGTGATCCCTCCAAGGTTTGAGATTATACCGTCGGAATAATTTCGGTGACGCAATGAACATTATCTGTCCCGAGTCGAACATTTTGTGAATCGAACTGATGAACTTTTGAGAACCATCGGCTATCTCATCTTCTAAGCAACCCATTCGGGTCTCAAAAAGCAGCATAAAAACAGCTAAAGTTTAAAGAAAAAACATATTAAAACATTGTTTACATATCATTAGTGTTCCGATTTTGCAGATAAAATAATAAGGCAACTTCACATACAATATAATACTGAAAGTATTTATGGTCAAATTGTTAATTGATTTATTTTCGTACCGTAATTAAAAGAAATTACCGTATTGTATGAAGACGAAATCGAACTCACTTTCCATCGACCATTTGTAAAATTCATTTGTAATATCTGAATTTTACGTACAATACTGAAAGAATGTACGGTCACAATGGTAATTTATTTATTTTGTCCATATAAAAAAAAATTATCGTATGATGACCAAATCGAACTCACTTTCCATCGACCATTTGTAAAGTTCATTTGTAATATCTGGGATGCGGCTATTTTGATTAGTCTTATCTCGAATGAATCGAAGTCTTGATACCATGTCTGTGATGACATCATTGACAGTGTCTTGATACGAATGTACTTGTAAAGGTGGCAGCAAAAGTTTGCTGATGACGCGACGGATCCGATGCCAATTTTTGCCTTCCCTGAAAAGAAATTCCAATAATTATAAATATATTATTATACCGGCCCCTTTAAATCCGCGAATACTTGGAAACACACTTTTTCCGATGGTTTCTGAATGTTATTAACAGAAACGACAGGTCCATAATCTATTCCTTAGTACAGTACTATATTACGTGATGATTAGGTGTAGACCTCATTAGGCGCACAGCAGTTAACCTAGTTATATTTTACGAAATGATTCATTTTGTGGTAGAATATGTCTTTTGTTTTTTTGCACGAACTTACAATGTAATGAGAGCGTTTTCTTTATTTTTGAAGTCTCTGTATTCTTTCCATGGTTTCATGTCAATTCGTGTGGGATACTTGTTATCGTTCCTGTACATCTCTTCAATCAATACCGGATCAGATAGATTAACGATACGTAAAGTCCCCATAGATTCCTTCCAGATGGGACCATATTTCCTGCTAAATGCTATCTGTAACATAACAATAACGTTGGAAGTATGTTATAGGCCTACTGTTTCTGCAACATAACAGTAACATTGGAAGTCTGTTATACTGTGTTTCTCTGAATTTATTTGACTGTAAATACCTATAGCGCTAAAAGTAGGCCTAATTAGTGAGCATTAGCGTTGTTTTAATTATTAAAAAAATCAAATTGAACAACAGCAATATCAGATTGGCCTGATTATTGTAATTTTTTGTATTAATTAACATATGTATTACTTAGTAATGTGGTGCAGTAAAATGATGGTGATGACGTCACCACTGTATGATTGACACTTTGACCCAATATGACCGCTGAGCCCTGATGATGGATAGCAGAAAAATGTGAATCGAAAACGAAAACGACCTTCTTGAATTTCAAATAATTAACTCATTATCAATGGCGGCTATGGTACGGTAACGTACGCCTACTGCACAATTTTTTTCAACCCTTCGACATGAAAATACATACTGTATAACAAACGTGAAAAAGGAAATGTTACGAACATCGGCCATGGAATATTATTAAAGGCATAGCTGTAATCACATTTGGAGTTTTCACACAAATCCACAAATACCTTATTATTACTTATGTGACAAATCATGGAATGTAAACGTGTCTATTATTTATGTCTTACATAACATTATTATTAAATTGGCTCGTATAATCAGTTACGATTTTCGTAACCTGCAGAAGCCACTTTCGATCTCTGTTTCATTGAATTTTAATTGTTAAGATCATTTTATCATTTTATTTTAAAAGAGACCATTTAGAAGATACCAGATCACGAATCGCCACCTCAATCAAGTTTATCGGCCTTTTAGAGATCGAAGCTAATGCTCACCTGATTCATAAAAATATTTCCAAGGCCTCCGTTCAGTAGGTAAAATGGTAAAGTTCCAAGGAGAGGCCAGCCTTTGGGACCAGGGATCTTATCATAACTTTGTACACTTGATTTCACGTTCTGCTCCCCTTCTACTGCTGAAACTGCAGTCGAGTTGTGACGATAAATCAAAGAGCGAAGCTCACGTCGAAGGAGGAATGCTTGCTTAGTTGCCATGTTTGCTTCCAATGTTTATCTTCAGGACGACGATGTTGTTGTAGCTCGCAGCTTGGAGATATGATCAGGAAACGAATAATGGTCTTGTTACTTTCACATAAATTAATAACCTTTAAACGGAACACATTTTTTTTCAGTAGTTTGCTTCAAAGGTTCAAGTTCAAATGAAGGTCGCTATTTATTTGGTAGGCCTATAATAAAATACGGGTTTCCTGGTATAGGCTATATGATAAGATGAAAATAACACAACCATTTTCACCCCGGGTTATTAAATACATACGAAATCCACCAGCATGGATCATTGTTATGCCTACCATTTAACATGATAAAAATTGATGTTGAAAAAGAGGCCTACAATACTTATACTGTAATACGACAGTAAAGTAGCGGTATGCCTATCAAGGACTTTTCCTATATTATATTGATATTCCCATCCCAGACCTGATATCTTACCAGATTAGCTAATTACAGGCCTTTAAGTTTAGGAACACAACACACAACATATATTAACAAACACAGAATAGGCCTACTACTTACCCGGTACATAGAGAAAGGTGATAAAGGATATAATGCGTCACCACAGCAGTTTCTTTTCTACTCTGAAGAGAGGCGCCTTGTAAATAAAGACTTAAATCATCCGTGGATTATTTCAACTTTCGAAGCGGACACCGGAAACATCGCAATCGAAAACACGACCGAACGTGACGAAATAAAAGTAGGCCTACTGTGCAGTATACAGTAGCGCTACAATGGACGGGATTCACCTCTGTATTGGAAAGTGGATTTTATCAGAGGTGATTTCACACTTTAATTGATATGTTTCCGGTGTTTTGTTTCCATCACTTAATTAAAAGGTGGACACTTAACAATCAATCAGAATAGTGAATATTTCTTATCTTTTATTCCATACGCCAAAAGCTTCTCTGAAAAATAGGCCTAAATGGTAAATGATTAATTTCCACTTTTGATGTAATCACATGATGAATGAGCTTAATTACATTGAAAAAGCATCCTTTGAAATATGACTATAAAATCAATTGCAATGCACTCATTAAAGTAGATTATCATAAGGATCTTGGTATATTTATTGATTCGATGTTAATGTTTACGAGTCTTGGGAATGATGTGGCGCAATTGTAGATCTTTTGATATTCCTACAAAACGTTTTCTTTATCTCACACTGGTTAGACCATCTTTAGATTTCTGTTCTGTCATTTTTAATTCAATATCTAAAAGTAACTCTAAACGAATCGACATGATACACTTTAGGTTCTTGCGTTTCATCAGTCCTGAAACATTTGGCCCTCGTCGTATTAACAATCGTATTAACAATAATATAATCAATTTTGATGATGCCATCATTGACTCGGTCAATAAAAAGTTAAATGTTACTTGTCCGTCTTCTAAACGTATGTACCTTGATCTTTTGTTCCTGTTTAAATGTGTGAATTCGTTTGATTGTAACCGAATCTCCTATTTCTCATTTAAAGTTCCTGGTCGTCGTCTTCGTCAACGTGATTTATTTTCTGTTCAGTTTTGTCGTGTTAATGTCTGTAAAAATGGTTATATTTCACGATTATCTTGTTTTTATAATGATTTTGTTACCAAATGTCCTGAAGTTGATATTTTTTTCCCAATTCTTTAGATATGTTTAAATGTCACCTTAATAATTATATTTCTCATTGTAAGTGCTGTTTTTTTTTAGTGTTATTTGTAAATTTTTAAAATTTATAAGTGTAATTTTTATTGTAATTTCAAATACTTTTTTGTAATTTATACATTTTATTTGTAAATACTGCAATAATAATTATAATCATATAAATAATAATAATAATAATAATAATAATAATAATTTTATTTTTTGTCTTGTGAATTTATTGTACTGATTTATTATATTTTCTATATATTTTTATTACAATTTTCGCCTGTAAGTGGGAACGAAGAGTTCCTGTTGTAAAGCTCCAAAATAGAAACATATCACCTTTGATATGTTTCTATTTTGGAAACATATCACCTTTGATGTTTTCCTTCCCTAAACAATGATTTGACCTGCATTTTTTCCAAAAGTAAGTGTCATTCCGCTGGGTTGATTAGTTTGAGAAAGGCCTATAATTCGCAGATTCTATCCTAGTAGGTCTAGTCGAGCAAAACATTAAACATGTCACAGGCCTACATAAAAAATATAAATCACAGGCATCTCTGGCGCGTCGGTACGGTCTAGTAGTATGGGCATAAAGATGAGCAGAACATTTTATTGATTGGTATCATTTCTTTTGATTAATATTTCTATATCTTAGTGTTTAATTATGTTGTTGTATGTGTAATGGTGTCCTGTTTTCAATTATCCGCCTTGCAGAACGGTTCACCCTTTAAAACTAAGTTAATTAAGTAGCAAATGACCAACATAAATAATGTTTAAAATTAAACTTTACAAGTATCATTAATTTATCTTAACGTGAATTTTGACCATTTACTAACCCTAGAAATGGCTGATTAGTAATGATAGATACTCCAGGGAGTTAATTAGAATAATAATTAACAACTCCTGGTTAGTCCGACTCATACCAGGGGCGGATTTAGAGGGGCTGAGCCCTTCCCCCCACCTTTCAGAAAGTTGAAAAAAAAAAATAAAAGAAAGAAGAAAAAAAATATTGATCGCCCAGAACGCCTCAGGAAGGTTATCTGGCCCGGGCGTCTAGAAAACAAAAATTTGCTACCCTAGTGTTGTCTCTCGATAGGCCTCCTTTCGGGGACATAGGCGACCCCCCCTTGCCCCTTTTGGATATCACTGGATCCTCCCCCTACTACTTAACCCCATCTCATATACCGCCACTTTTACTCGGGAACCAGAACATTGGAGCCTGAACTACAAGTGGCGCTATACCACAACGAAAAAAACAGCCCACAGAAGGCCGAGGTAGACTTGTTGAAAGCAAAAGTACGTACGTACGTGTACTTGATTGTGTTTTTCGTCTGGAAGATTCCTCCCTTTTTAGGTGAGAAAATAATGATCATAATACAAATACATGTTTTAGAGTCATACCCAGGTAATAGTAGAGTACTGCATATGTGAAAGTCAGTGTTCAGTGAAGTGTTTTAGTCGTTAGGCTTAATTATATCTTTTTGATTGGAATTCGAGGTAATTCATGTGTAGGCCAAGGACAACAAGCCATATTGACAGGCATCTGTCTTCTTTAGTGCTACGGTATGGTCTAGTCCTAGGCCTCCTCCTAGTAGTAGTAGGCCTAATCTAGCGCTGGCCTATTTCTGGGTTTCTATTTATGATAAGGTCTAGGCCTAGTTGGCTAAAGTAGCCGAGAACTGATTATAGTGGATTAAATAGTAGTAGGCCAGGCCTAGCTAGGCCTGGTACTAGCTTGTTTATTATTACCAGTAGTAGTAGGAAGCTTGCTTGGAAGTCCTGGACCTAGTACCAACTTTATCCGATCATTTCGGTTGCGCCTGCATTTCGGTTGCGCTATTTTGGTTATGCATTTCGGTTGCGGTGTATGGAGCACCGAAAGGCGCGACCGCGAATGTATAATAAGATATCCAAAGCAGCCTAGGCCTGCCTGCCGTTTGTTAAACACGGAAACAGTCATTTTTATTTTACTACTTTTTGACTAATTGTAATACAGTTTATTTCAGCATCAATTGGTATTACAGTGTACATTTTCTTTTTACAGAAACAGCCTTTTAATTGATGATCTATGTAAATGGGAAAGAGTTAACAGTATTATAACGTAATATTTATGACAGGAGATGTCTGGAGACTAGAGGAAAATAAAGGGAAAAAAAAGTATTTCAAATATACCGTCTAAAGTATAAATAATAAAAACATATGTACAAAATATGTTAAAATGTGGTTTATGTTTAAGATTGACTTTTTTATACCTGTTAAAAATTATCATTAATTTAGGTCCTACCTAAAATTTATTTAGAACACTATCGAATTTACTTTCGAAAAACATTGTAAATAAGCTGTAGCTTGTACATCGGCGTTCCATACCGCGGCTGTGAACAGCGACCGAAATGCATAACAATAGGGCGTGACCGAAATGCAGGCGCGACCGGAATGATCTGTATTTGTACCAACCAGGCTAGGCCTAGCTAGGGCCCTGACCTACTCGGACTAGCCTAGGCCCTAGGCTATGCTACTTTTAAGTTTTTGTTGAGTGGTTTTACTAGAGACAAGAAACTTTATTTGTCTTCGAAAACAAAGAAACAGTATTTAAAAAAAAATTTAAAAGACAACTTGCAAAAAAATGGTATGACAAAAATAAAACATTAAATACTGTACAAAAGAAAAAGATAAAAAAAATATATAAATTTTAAAATTAATTTTTCATGGCTTATCCTGTTACACTAGAGTTAAAAATATGTATGGAATTCGGCAAAAATGAATTTCTAAAATGGCAGCGTGATGTGTGTAGAGGGCAATCGTTTATTCATGGACCATGGGCTTGTAGCTGAGGTCGAATCTTCTCCAATGGAATATAGTTAGAACAATACGATATTCAGCCTCAGCTTCATACTGCAGTCCATGGATCGCACCTGATTCATGCTTAAAATTTTTCTGTCTAGATGTTTTGTATCTGTAGATTGAAAATGCCAATTAAATGTAAATGGGACCATGTTTTTCTTATTCGTTGCAGGTTGCCCAGGAAACCACTCATCCCATTTGTCCTTATTGTAAAAATGCAGACACACTGTGTATAAAGCATAAAATAAATTTTAGTCCTGAGATTAATAAAGTTCATTTTGGAGAAGCTTTTTGAAGAAATTTATTGACAATGCCAATTCGTGTTGGAAGGTTACCTATTCCATCATTGAGAACCTATACCTGTATTAGTTTTCTTTTTGTGGGCATCTGTTTATGGTTTGCCCACAATGAGGTTCTTTTATTTGACGCTGATCAGGCAAGGACTTCATTAAATCCATGGTTAGATGAGTTTCGACCGCCTGAGTATTCGTACCAAGAGGGTAAGCCAGGAAATTCAGAAGCTGCTGATATTAAATCTCATATGGCACTAAAAGATGATGGGGTCAGGGAATACACTGCAAAAGAAGAAATCGAACAGAAAGTTTGGCTTAAGCATCATCAGGCTGAAATAAACGACTATGTGTCTCATTTAGAAGAATTAGTATCAAAGAATGATGTCAAGAAAGAGAAGTCAATTGCTGAAAATAATTGGACTGAAGGATCAATCAATAAGGATGCAGAACATAAGAGATGGAGTTCAGATGATAATGATGAGCAGGAGGAATATAACAATCTCTTCATGGACTATACCTTGTTGGGAAACGACAGTCACGTGATGAAGATATTTAAAGTGATCATGCAAGAGCCTATTTGTGTTTTGGTAAGTATTATGTATACAGATGATGCAGATGTATCTAGCAATAAAGGATTGCTGCATCCATCCATAATATTTGCTTAGTAATCATTGTCCCATACAGTAAGCCTGAATTATAATAATACTGGCGGTTGGAGGAGGCGATAAAAAAGTAGCCCAATAACCAGGATTTTGTTAATGAGAGTGGGAGGTCCAGGGAGAAGCCTGGGTCTGGAGAAGACCTTCTGCATTCATGGAGCTACCCTCTACCTTAGAGACTTCTTAAGCCAAAGCCTGTATATCTGTCAGGAGCTGAATCATAGTTCGCTAGAAAAGGGTATTCACCAATCCATTGAAACCCCCCCCCCTCCCACCGTCTTCACTATAATGATTGGAATGTTTAATTATTAATTTATTGATGTCCTCTTGTCTCTTTGCAGGCTCTTGTCAATTTTGCCTATTGTTGCTTGATTCTCTTTGCCAAGGCCCTCCAGCTGCTAATAATAGGTAAACTTCGAGTCAGTGAAAGACAGGTGGGTGTTACAGTATTTATATTCTAAGTCAGTTGTCAATCATAAACAAACTTTAAGAATCTGGGGAAAAGGGGGTAGTTAGGTTTTTGTTTGTCCTGGTGAGCTACTCCAAGTTTGCCAAAGCTTGTTGGCCATCGACTTCCATCTAATTTTTGTTTAAAAATACAAATAATAGATCGGATACTAGTGAGCAGTAGTTTTTTTTTCAAGGTAAAAATTAATGCAAAGATAGTTTATCCAGATTTCAACTGAGTATTAAAGAACATAATAAATTGCTTCTAAACTAATTCCTCCATGGTCTGCCTAATTCAGAAAGTGTTTAATATCTTAATATCCAAACACATAGTTTAAGCAGAATACATGTACCCTGTACTGTATTTCAGCAGATCGAGATAATTGTTATCAATGTCTATTAAACCATTGTGCTGAGGTCTGTGGAGTATGA
Source organism: Anneissia japonica (assembly GCF_011630105.1). Lineage (NCBI taxonomy): Eukaryota > Metazoa > Echinodermata > Crinoidea > Comatulida > Comatulidae > Anneissia > Anneissia japonica. The sequence goes on along the minus strand of NW_022720123.1, from coordinate 1,184,308 downwards.
ACTCTAGGTCGAGGCCTAGCTGGATCTGTGTGGACTCCACTACTCTAATACTGTAGCACAATAATAATATGTCAATATTTTTGTGTAATATGAAATATGTGTAAAGCAGAGGAATTTAAACAAAGGAGATTTTGTATGCACTGGTATGATTGTTTACACCTACTGATGCATGTAATATTTTCCAATTGAAAATATTCATACTATAGTGATTTATTATTAAACAACACTAAACAATTGTATAATATAAGTAGGTATGGCTGGCAGTACTGTCTATCATATAATCAGTAAATATGATTACTGTAATTTATAGTCTTGTGCTACTGCACGTTTAAAATCAACCTTGTTTTGTTAAAAAGCATCGGCTAAATTATGCACAATGAATGACGACAGTTGGACAACTCATATCATGTACTACATTATAAATGAATATGGAATCCAGATTTATTTAGCAGAGAATAGTGTCATTCAAAGACTTATGCTCTATGAACTTGTGGATCTAGTGGGAGGTCAGAGAGCAATTTTCCCACCTAAAAAGCATGGATTTTCTTTTGTCTGACACAACTTAGAGGTCATCAGACTTAAAATATTCATTTGCCAATCTAACCAAAGTTATTGTGATTTGCAGCTATTAATATTGTGGTCTAAAAGTACGATTTTTACCATAAAATTGCTTTCCCTTATAAGTGACTAATATAGTTTTATGGGTTCTCATTTAAGTACAGAAAGATTGGTAGACTGATGGATATAAATTGATAGCTGAACTTGATAACAAACAAGATACTGTACGCCTATGCCTAGGTACTGACATGACTTTGTTGCAAAGAAACTAATTAAGTTGCCTAGCAGGCCAGGGGTGGATCCAGCCCGGTAAGAAAGAGGGGGCGTGAATGTCCGAACTAAATGAGAGTCGCAGGAAAGAGCCCCTGGTAGGGGTGCAAGGGAAGATTCTCCCTTAAACCTCTAGCACCTTCATTAATTTGAGTTAATATTTGATCGATTTTTAATATTTAGCATGGTAATTTTCTGATGAGCTTTACAAAACATTTTTTTACAAAAAAATAGAGTGGGCGTATGCCCCTTACGCCCCCCCTCTAAATACGCCACTGGCCTAGCCTGTCTGACTTTGGACAGCTTTCATCATGGAGGTATGATAGTCTATTGTGTTCTATCCAGTGTTAACTATCAAGATCATAGAATAACAATAGCAAGCTTTATTGCACAATGATGGCAAAATCTAGGTACTGGTGTTACATGAAGCTGTCTGCACATGCAGGGACTTAGTCCATTTTCCCTTGAAGTCTGGGACATGGTTTGGGTCAAATCTACAGTATGAGTGGTCACGGATGAGTGATTCCTAACCTGTAGGGTCACATTATCAAAAATTCATTATGAAAATTCAAGTCTTAATTCTTAATAATTAACAGCAGGATTTATAGTCCTTTTCCTGTTTTCTTGAATTTATTTTCTTTCCCATACCAACTGTGTATTTTATTGCTGTACTAAGTACCTTATCTCAAACGTTTGTTGGCAATGATTACGTATATTTTTGTTGCCAAAACATTTAATAAGGACATTTAATAATAGCATTTTGTAGATTTACACACTGTTTTAAGTAATTTTTCTTTATTCTTGAAAGCTTATTCAATATACACTGTTCTATGTATATTATTATGATCTTCAAATTAGAAATATATGTGGTAGAGGAAGTTTACTGTATAATTGACAATACTTTTGTTAAGCTTTCTTTAGTTAAATGAAAACATATTTATCTTTATCATAAAGGCACACTACTACAACTTGGTTTTACCAAGCCAAGGATTACCAATCTTGAATAAATAGTGGCACTCCCTTGCATACTGCACATTAAACATGGCACTCTGCATTTAACTAAAAGCCTTGTTATAAGACTGTCACTTGAAAGGATATTAACCACTAGACTGGGTTCCAGTCCCTAATTTTGTCTTAATCAGTAAAATGTATTAAAAATATATCTATTTTGACACCAATGGCATTCCATTACTAGACTTGCTGAAAGTCAACCACCAGTCTGCACTGACTGTATATATGCAGTAGTACTGTATGCTAAATTTGCATTTAGAGCGACATTTGATTAACATTGTTAGATATTTCTTTTACCATTATGTTTGCTTATATCAAACATTCATAATCAAGTTATACTCACATTTTTCAAATTTTGTTTTACAGCGTCTCAAAGAGAAATTTGGCAACTTTGTGTTTTATAAGTTCATCTTCATCTTTGGGGTTCTGAATGCTCAGATGTTGGAAGAGATGGTGCTGTGGTCAGCCTGGTTCTCAGTACTAGCATTTCTACATCTCTTTGTTATTCTCTGCAAAGACAGATCAGAATATGTAAGTTGCAGGAATAGCTATTCATCATTGGTTATTGTCCCATCCTCTCCAGCAATAACATTCTTGTATCTTAGTTTTTTCTATTGTCTCTTATTCTTATACTTTATTGCCAAAATCATAAATGTCAACAAACACAATGACAGTGAACTTGGGCAGTAGGCAAGAACCTAAAAGTGAATAAGTCACTGTAATAAAGTTAAGTTCCTTATTCCCAAAGCAACATAACAATAAAATCGGTTCGGTTCCTGAGCTCTGATTGGTTGCGGACATTTTTCGCTTCGCAAAAAGTAAAAACACTTCGAACTACCAATTTCGCTGAAGCGAAAACTCTGACAGAAATTTAAATGTGCAAGCGCATGAACGACACTTTCGATTCGCACGAATAAATTCGTCTGGTGGAAAACCGACTTTAGGGGAGAAGAAAGTCATTGATCGAGTTCCTAGTCCACATATCCAAGCGCTTTGTATCCTTTGGCAAAAAGTGCTATATAATTTCTGTAGCATTTATATTTTTTTTTTAGATTTAGATTTTTTAAACTGTTTGACAATCCTAACATGGCAAGTTTCTACTTGTTTGTAATACTTTTGTTCATCTGAAAGTTTGAATCTACTGTTTTTAAAGCAAATAATGTACAATAATAATATTATGATAATAATTTATTTTTTTTAAATAGGAATTAATTAATCTTAATAAAAATATTGATAATGACATTAATAGTATACAGTACAATAGTCAATGAAAACAAAAATAATGATACTACTAGTAGTAACACAATATATTATCTCTAGTAAAATATTGCAGAATTCAACGATGTCAGTTAATTTAATACTGTAATAATAATGCAATACAGTTGAATAGCTGAGTTTTAGCTTGGTAGCTATATAGCTATAAATTCAAGGTCAAGAACTCCAAATATGGTAATATGACTTTGATTTATAGGCCACAAATTGTAGTACTAGAACACTGCTGTAACACAGAAGTGTAATGAGCAATGAATAATCAATCAATCAATCAATCTGTTTTTTATAGTGTACATGTCTATACACAGAGATATGCTTGCTGTGTCTTTGCCTCAAAATTATATAGAAGTATTAAGAAGGAAGAACACAAACACTAATTAAAAACAGAAAAACTATTTTAAAAAATGAACTCATAGGTCATAAGGTCAGCTCACATTAAACAAACATTCTTACAGCTTTCTTACAGTACAGTATTTGATATTCCCATTTTTATAAATTTCTGTCTTGATCTTTATGGTATGTAGTAGACAAATACTGCTACCAATCACCAACAACTGGAGACTAAAGTTTGAATGTAATTTTCTTTCATTTTTTTCCCATTTAAAAAAATATTCAAACAGATAGGGAGGCCTGGGCTGTCTGGGCTCTTCTCGAATCTGCCCCTGGATATAGCTTATTGAAGTAAACTTTGAACTGAAAATTGAACAGAATTTTATTTTAAAGGACAGGAATGTTATTAGCGTTAATTATTGTAGAATGATGTTTTTGATATTGTTTGACTTGCAGCTCTCATCCTCTCCTACCACTTCAAATTGGATGCATGGTAAGGTGATGGGATTACTGGTGTCCATTCTGATTTCTGGCTTTGTCCTTGTTGGTATCTGCTTCTACGTTGGATATCCAGCTGATATCAACACTTTCTTTTTTATGTTGGCAGAGGTAATTTTTATTGTTTATTAAAGCATCATTTTCAAGATACTGTATAAGCATAAAGGTATGGTATATGCATTGAATGATTGGTTAAATGCAACCATCCTGTGCTATAAATCCAGTGATTTTCTGTGATATGTACAACAGACTTTCACTATTATGAATTTAGTATTTATTGCAATAGCCATGAACACAATAGTATTCAAGTTAGATTAAGTACTTTAAGTTACTAAAAAAACATGAAAAACAATTTTAACATTACAAAACACATACAAATACTTTAATATAATTTATGAATACATGACATATAAGCTAAAAAACCAGTACCTAGTTAAATATTTTAATATACCATTTTTCAATATATTTTTAATATATTTTTATTTGAGAAATATTTATGGTAGTTATCAAGCAGAAGCCTGTTTATTTAATCAATTTTTTAGTAAATAATGTATGATATCTATTGTTACTGGTTGGATGGAGATTTAGCACAAACACATGATCTCTGTGTGACTGTATTAAGATGGGCTCATAATCCCTCAACAGTGTAACAAAATATTATAATTAGTTGTGTTTATATATCATATTCTATTTTTAATCGGCTATAGAATGTTAATGTATATTATTGGGTTCATTATTTTCCTCAAATCCATATGGAGCAGTTAATGAGGTTTAAATATTGCAGTACTGTACCAAAACTGTGAAAAACGGCTTTGATGTTCAGTATGCATTATGTAAATTGCTACATTAGAAAAAACCCTTGACAAACAACTTGTTTGCTACGTCAATCTACTTTAATTTTCGATTGTATATTGTACCAAAGAAAAACATTTGTTTTATAAATGTACATCCCATTGATCTTTTGTCTAGAAATTTAAATAGAATAACGTGACAGTAATTTCTGTTTTGCTTTTCAGTGCATTATTCTGATTGTGCGTGCCATATTTGTCATTGTCAAGTAAGTATTTATATAAGTGAACGGAAATTTTTGTGAGATTAGAATCACATATTTAATATTTAAATCAGTTTCTTAGAATTTAAGCCAAAACAACTGAATGTTGTTGCTTTATAAACATCTTGAAACCATCAGTTCCCATGGTTGCTAATCAGATAGATTAGTATTAGATCTTCCATTTAAGTCAGCTGATAATTGATGACAGCGCAATCAATATCAGAAGAAGCCCCACCCCCTTCTGAGATTTTAATTTATGTTGTCGTCATTTTGTGATATAAAGGCCTTCATCATCCTGATTTGTATTTATTATGATCCATATTCTTTCTATGATCTTCCTATCACATAAATTATACTGTACTTGAATTTTAAAAAATAACAACATGCAAATGGTAGCATGTATGTGATAATTTGTTTATCGTAACATTTGACATAGGCATGCACGCTTGAAAATATGAGATGAGCTTATTGTGGTTAGGTAGCCCTTCGCTGGCAGTTAATTAACTAATAAATATATTGAATGGAGGTAATACACGATAATGATGTAATGTAATGTGACAGTAGTAAATTCCTGTCCAGACTATCAACTTTTATTTGATAAAAACTAAATATGGTCATGATGACATCACATTGTGACCATATATAGGCACATCATGATTGCATAAAGGATACAATAATTTTTTTTTGTCAAAGAAAATGTGATCATCTGGACAGAGCTTTAAAGTAGTTATCTGTGCTGTTCTACGAAGTAACTAGTGGAGGGGGTGGGGAATATACCAAAAAAATCAAAAGATTGTGGTGATAATCAGTTTGCTGTAATTTGATAATGTTTGATGTGATTTTGATAATATTTGTTGGGATTTGATAATGTTTGATGTGATTTGATAATGTTTGATGTGGATTTGATAAGGTTTAATGTGATTTGATAGTGATTGATGTGATTTGATAATGTTTGATATGATGTGATAATGTTTAATGTGATTTAATAATGTTTGATGTGATTTAATAATGTTTGATGTAAGTGATTTGATAATGTTTAATGTGATTTAATAATGTTTGATGTGATGTTAATAAAGTTTGTTGTGATTTTGATAATGCTTTATCTGATTTTGATGTTTGATGTGATTTTAATAAAGTTTGATGTGATTTTGATAATGTTTGATGGGATTTTGTTAATGTTTAATGTGATTCGATAATGTTTGATGTAATTTGATATTGTTTGATGTGATTTAGTAATGTTTAATATTATTTAATAATGTTTAATGTGATTTGATAATGTTTGATGTATTTTGATAATGTTTGATGTGATTTTGATAATGTTTGATGTGATTTGATAATGTTTGGTATGATTTTTGATTTCAGGTATAGTATTCATCTGTATGATTTACATCATGATGGATTGTGGGAAGAGAGAGGCTCATTTATTTACTACACTGACCTCATTTTGGACACCACAGTTCTAACTGTTGATTTCTTTCACCATCTCCACATGTTGGTAAGATTGTTAAACTTTTTCTATTAAATATTTATTATTAAACTTTATTTGTGGCCTACTGTGGTTGTTCATTGCAGGCAAAGTAAGTACTTCATTCGACCACTGGCATATCCTTTAATAGTTATAATATATTAAATTATAAGGTAAAATTTTTTTTTATACTTTGTTTCCTGAACTTATTTTTTTTTTTAAGATCATTAGAGGACAGCGGAAAAAAATAAAAATAAAATTTTGTTTTCTTATTTAGGAAATAGTTTTAACAGAAACATACAAATGGAGGAGAAAATAAAAATAAAATTTTATTGATGAATGTAAATAGTGTAGTAATGGGATGTTTATGTATTTCATGCTGTAATAAAAAAATAAAATAAAATATTTTCTTATGTATTCTGATTTAACACATCTTAAATTTCTTTTCTGTGAAAGGAAATTCAGTCTAATTTCTAAGACAGAGATAATTGGTTGTTGCTAATTAATCTAATATCCTCTTAATTGTTTTTAGGATGCATATCATAATTAGTTAATTTTTTTTTAAGCTATGGGGCAATATTTTTCTGAGTATGGCAAGTCTGGTGATTTGTATGCAGTTGAGGTTTCTGTATACTGAGATTCAGCGTAAATTGCGAAAACACAAGAACTACAGGAGGGTTGTCAATAGTCTGGAGACAAGGTTAAATATATCTTTCTTTATTTATATTTTATTCTGATATAAAGGTTACACAAAAGGCAGAGCAGGTCTGAAATATTGCAGTACAGAAATATAAAATAATTTAAAAACAATGTATTTAGTCATATAATATTAATAAAAGATACAGAATTGAAAAGAATCAAATAAATTACAGCTGAATTAATTTCTAGGCCATTTTTTTCAGCTCCCATATTTTATAGCTCACTTAATCGATACTGGCCTGTACGATAACTATTTTTTTGTCATGACATGCCTCAGATATTATAAAACTACATTTTCAACTAAAGTGTTTCACAAATTTGGCAACATATCAACTTTAAGATCCTTCTCCTGTACACTCATCTGATGTTGCTGAACAAAACAAGTTTTCCAGAAAAAAATACTGAATATTTTAAAAATTCGGTAAAAAATACTATGTCAGATTTTTTTCTAAGGTAATAAAGATTGATAAAATATTTTTGTTGTTTCACCAGGTTTTCATACGCCACTAAAGAGGAACTTGAAAATGGTGATGATACCTGCGCCATCTGCTGGGACCAGATGACAACAGCTCGCAAACTACCCTGCAACCACTTCTTTCATAAGTATGTAATATGGTATATCTATTTTAAATTTCTGGATGAAATGACCATCATTAATTGGTTCTGGTTCTGGTACAACTTGTAGCCTTGTCTATATTAAAGTGTGATACATTATATGACTGATTCCCGTCAATTCCAATAATTATTATAACATCTTTTCCCAGCTCCTGTCTTAGATCCTGGATGGAACATGATACCTCATGTCCTACCTGTCGGAAATCTCTCAGCCTGAACCCAGTTCGAACAGAACAGGCGGATCGTGAGAATTCACAGAACCAGGCTAGGAGAGCAGCAGGAATAGAAGCCACAGCTGCTGCAAGAGTTGCGCAGGCGGATCCCCATCTTGTCAATCAGAGAAATGTGTTCCATTTCGATGGTAAGTGCGTAGCATTTTTGAAAAGCAAATTCTACGTACATTTTTTCACTCAAAAAATCACTCATTTGTAAAAGTGTTTATAAAGACATTGCTAGTGATTTGGAGAATCTGGAGAGCATGTACCACAGTGACGTCATCTATTTGTTTTACTTTATGTGCAGAATTGTTTTTTTTTTTAATCCTAGAAAATAATAATAAAATAATAATAAATAATTATTAATTTTTATTTCTTTTAGGTTCTCGTTTTTTTGCTTGGTTGCCCAGCTTTTCTGTGGAAGTAATGCACACAGGTAATATGATGCGGCAACAAGCGCAAGCCAATTCACAGCTCGATACATGGGTAAGCTCTACGTAAAATCGGACGCACACTGCACTGTCCGACATCGGCCAGTGAATCCATTCCCAATTTGTGAGAGATCTTTATAATGCAACACCTAATGCAACACCGTCTGCTGTTATCAGCGTTAGCAGATTGTAATCAGAAACAATCTGTCGCATAAGCCCTGTTGCGTTGCTGTCTCCATGGATTCACGTCAGCTGACGATTTGGTGCAGTGAGGGCCTGGCTTAAGATTAAAACAGATTGGTAAAACTTGGCAATATTATCTGCTTTTATATATTTCAGAACTTAAAACATCTCTATGATATATTTATTTCCAGGCCAATAACATCCAACAAATGTTTCCACACATTCCTCTTCCAACCATCTTAGAAGACTTGCAACGTACACGCTCAATGGAGATTACTATCGACAACATCCTTGAGCAGCGTATCTTGATTCCACAAGTACCTATGGCTGCTGATCCAGCTGCCGCACCGGAAGAAAATGCGAATCTGGCTGAATTTCAACGCAGACCAGTACAGTTCAATGCGAATACAAACCCACATGCTAATCTGAGCCCAAGTTATTCAGTGGAAAGCCATCAGGAAGAGCGATTAGATTCTGAACAGCAGATGGCAACGGAAGCGGGAGATGCTAGTACAGTGCAAGCCCAAACTCAACAAAGGTGAGGATTATTAGTCCCAGGTATAAATCATACCATCTTTTTGAAAATGTAATGTATAAAGCTCTATATTCAAATGAATATTAGGTTACAGGTAGTTCCATTGTAAAACCTTGCTTTTTAGACCAATATTAATTTAAAGCTTTTGCAAGTATGCCTAAAGACTTTTAGATTAGCTGTTCATTCTTTATCTTCACAGTGAGGAAGACTCAAAATTGTCAAGTATTGAATCAATGCCTAGTAGATTTTCAAAAAGTGCATCAGAAAGAGAAGATATTCTAAACCAAAGGAAAAAACAGCTGTTGCAGAATGCCAGACAGTAAGAATTATATATGTTCTGTTCTTTAAATCTCTTACATCATTTTTTCTGCTTTTTCTTTACGTTCCTTACATTTTGTGTACTTAGAGATTGCGCTTAGAGACCTTGTTTATTTGCGCCCTCTAAATCGACCTATTATATTAATAATATTAAAATTCAAAATACTAAATAAAATATAATACATTCTGCCCTCCAATTTGAGACCACCTTTAAGAAATTTGGGATGGTCTCAGGGTTGGTCTCCAATTAGAGGGCTAGCTTTGTGTTCAAAGGTTGAAGATTGTTATTTGAGTCTCGAATTAGAGGGGTCTCGAATTGGGGGCTGCATTGTATACAATATAAAGGCAGTAATATAAATGCAACTGGAATCCAGTAAACATTTTAATACTTTAAAAACTGCTCCAAACCACCCTAGTTAGCAGTGGTTGTTCTCAGCCCAGTACTTTCTTTGATCTTAAATATTACCAGGTACCCACTTACATTGCTGGGCCAAGAGAGACACGGTAATAACATGTTTGTCCAAGGACACAAGCAATATACGCATTGGAGATGCTATACCCTATCCTCAATGTTGAAAGCCTGAACTGCAACAACTCCACTACTAGTACATAAATTTTATTTTTTAATTTTTTAGACGTTATATGAAGAAACACACAGGCGAATCTTCATCTCAAGCATCATCATCATCATCATCATCATCAACATTCCCCATGGAAACAAAAAGTGATGAAGGTGGTTTAAGACGGAGAGCTGCCGTAGATAGAAGTGATGACCAGCAATCAGGTTCATCGCTTGATTTCACTGTTAATCCTAACCAATCGGATGTCAGGCAAAGAAGGTTGTTAGCTTTTGAGGCAGCACTCAGGCGTATGCAAGATGGAGAATAGAGTCTCCTTGGTATGCCTTTTGGATTCATGACATGCTTCCAGGTGGAATTATTCATTTTTTTAAAATCTAGATCTACAATTTATTTTATTGTTAGAATACTACCAGTGAAATGAAAATATTGAAAGAATTATAGAAGTGTTGATAAGAGGAATTTGCTATAAATATCTCATATTCAAGGAGGTGCAATAATATAACACAAGGTGTACATAGTGTAGCTGGTGGCACCTGAGAAACATATGCATTTAGCACTAACTAAATGTTTAATTGGCCAAGTTAAGCACATTCAGTAACTACAATATTACATCATCCAATCATATAATTTATACATCTAGATGTGTATAAGAGACAGGGCTGGGTACTTGCTTACCAAGGCATGCTTCAGTCTAGTTACTGGGCTACCAAAACACGTGAAAGTACTACATAACATACAGATTTGAAAATATTTTTACAGGATTAATAACTTGAATTATTATTAAGATTTCTTTTTGTTTTTTTTGTATGTAACATAGGAGAAAATAATTTGTAATTAGTAATTAGTAAGCGCAAATTAAAAACATTTATCATTTAATTTAGTTATTGTAATTAGCTGATATGTGTGTCAGTTAATCAGTTCCTGTAATTATCAATGTTAAATTTAAGAAATGTATGCTTGTATATTTTAAGTTCGGATCAAAAAGAGGCAAATTTAAGTTTTGATCACTTTAATGATTTGTTTCATATTTATATATTATTGATCTTTATATATAACTAATATATTCAAGATGTTTTTTTACTATTATGAAAAAAAATTTACCAACAGTTAACAGTATAGAGTAAAAACTTAATTTCATCCACTGAATAAATGATTTCAATTCTTTTACCAATAACACTGAGTATCTGTAATTGTAATGATAATTATAATAGTTACAAAAATGTTTAAAAATCCCTAGATATAAATTACATTAGCTTTTATTTGGTGCTTTCTCATACATTTTATTATATATTATATATGCTCAACAAAATGTATCCTTTCCAAAATGGAATGTGAATAATGAAGTATATTTCGTGAATACTTACCTGGATAAACCGACTAATTGCTTATTCTTTCTCACACATGAGAACACCCCTCGAAAACAAAATGGAACAAAATCTTTTAAAATCCAGAGATAAAAATCCAAGAATAATAATTCCAACGTTATAACACTTGTAAATATTGAGGCGATATGTTCAAAGAACGATCTTTCAAACAAGAATGAGGATGAAGCATGGTTGCGGGATCGTTTGCTTGGCGCCAGGGCCGACTGTTCGAATTTGTTTTCAAGGGGTGTTCTCATGTGTGACAAAGAATAGGCAGTTAGTTGGTTTATCCAGGTAAGTACCTAGACTACCAACATCACTACTGATTTGTGTATTATGTAGTGTTTTATTTAATTTGTATTCTTGTAAATATGAAATACATGTTTGATTAAAGGAAAGAAAAATGAAGAAGAAATTTGGAAAAATTGATAGTTTAAATTATATATCTAAAGAGAGATGATATATCATTTTGTTTTAAATTATACATCCTACAAGAAAAAAAATAAATGAGTACTGTTAAACTTGCCTATTAGTTGATTCCAAAATGGCATTAAAAAATTATTTGACTAGATAAAATGAGGCTTACACAGATCATTAATGGAATACACAACAATTTGGCATGTAAAATAAGGTGACTCGGAAATTATTCGAGTACTGTACTATTATGTCTATTTGTACTCGCCCACCAAAACATTTTTTAACAAGAATATTGAAAGTGGTCAAGAGATAGGAATTTACACCCTTGCCATATAATGTATAAATACTATACTGGTCCTGTGCTATTGGCCTGTCCTATTTTTTCAATGCACAATTAACACAATTTATTTTTTGTTATCTTGCATTTGGTTGTTTTGTAGAAAGTCTAATTTGTGTTTTATAAATAAATTAATCAAAATAATTATCTTAGTTTCTTTTATTAAAACCATTTACTACATTCCTGCTTTGTTTTGACAGTCTTCAATTAGATATACAGCACCGAAATAATTAGTAATGAATTTAAATGTTACTTCATATTCTGTAGGTTTACAAGGTAAATAATTATGTTATGATCATTTACAATGTTAATCAACTCTTTCTTTGAACCAATATTAAAGTTGATTTGTAGAACTGTGCCTAATTTATAGAGCTAGGTTAGAATGCCTGTAGTTGTCAAATATATTTGCATATCATCACACGTCCATGTTAACTGCCATATCCCCAGGTGTAGCATCACATATTCTGTACAGCATAGACAGGTGCAGCACAAGCACAGCTGCAGAACAACTTGGCCAGGTGGAGCTTGTGCAGAAGTTTGGTCCTTGATGAGACCAAATTCACCACAGTGTTTGGAAGAAATAAGCCCAGAAATGGTAATCTCCGACTCAAAATGCTTTTTTAATCCAGGGTCCCCCTGCAGGGGACCAGGGCTCTCTGACAGGGGTCATCTCTGTAGAAAAACATTTAAAAATGATTGGTTTTTAATTTTTTATCATTCAAATTATGTTTTGAACATGAAATATTATACTGGTAATGTTTTTGGAGTTTCATAATTTGGTTAAAATACTATCTTTTATGTCTTCTTTGTACATTTGAAATTTGTAGATATTGTTTGTAAATGAAACGATGGAATTAGATTACCTGATTTTGTTGTACAGAGGAGAATTACAATACCTGTACAGTATTTTGATACTTTTTTGTGAAGTAGCAGAATTGTCACTCAAGATTTCCCTCTTTGATAACTCTAAATCATTTTATGTATACGCGTTATATTTCTAATTATATTAGAAAATGAGGATTGGATAAATTTGATAATTGTGCTTGTAATTATTAAGTGTGTAACATGACTGCATTTTGAAAAGCGAAGATGATGAGTTGTGTATGTACATTATGCATAGAAAAGGCAGTCAAAAAATTATTACAAACCACAGAACACACATTATTTTAATTATTTTCCAAAGATTTATGAACTAAAATTCTTGGAGAATGCAGGGTATGAATCAGTTCTTTTCACCGTACTGATGTGGAAGTCAAGTGATTTTGCTTCCAAGTTTTCTCTCTCACACATCAAATGTATTTTCTTTTCTTAATTTTTGAATATATTTTCTGGATGAAAAATAATTTAAAAAAAATAAAAATGCATTGGAAGTGGATTTGTTTTTGAAATTTTATACAATTCTGAATTTCTGTTTTAAACAAATGTAAAAGAAACTTTGTACATGTAAACAAAATACACATTGGCATCATTTTGATTCTAAACCATATTTTGGCCTTTATTTCATAAATTAAATTGAACTTTACAAAATATCACTTTCAGACAATAAAATACATGCTTTTTAAATGGCAAATTATGAACAATAAATATTTTATAGTTTACAACTCAATACAGTAGTTACAAACAAAAATTTCCCCAATGTCCATCTGTACAAATACTGTATAAATAACCCATGAAGGTTATTAACTTTTTGAACTTCAACAATTTCTTGATTCAACAAAATAATTTCATTTAGTTCTTATGATCACAAAATTATTTTTCTTATACACATCTAGATGTGTATAAGAGACAGGTCACACCCCCCCCCCAAATGCTCTTATGTCAACCTCCTTCCCCTAAAAAATGCTCTTATGTCAATAATCCTAGATATACCACAGAGAATTGGTCATGAGTGAAGTCAATTATTTATTATTATTATTTTTATTTATTTAATTAGAATATATAGTGGTATCACTGACTCCAGGTAAATACTGAGTAAATACAAAACAGAATATTAGTTCAAACCAAAATTCAATAGTGGTAATAGCTGAAATAATTTGCAATACAATACTTGTACAATAAAGTTGATTTTGTAATAGTAACATCTGAATCAACAACATTCATTGAAAATGCATCACAATGGAATGCAAAAATTTAACAGATAAAATCAAAATCATTAGTTATACTGCACTGTTGACTAGAATGTCTTTAATGTTACATATTGATTTGATTTCTTGAATAAATACATTGTGTCTAATACTGTAATTAAAAAGATTTTACAAACAACCTATTAGAGCCCATATTGATTCAAATTTGAGAACCCCTACCACAAAAATGAGTCTTCTGTTTCAGTCAATTTCATCCCATTTATAATAATACCATTAGCATTATCAGTGACGGAAGTGAAGGAAGAAAAGTAATTATGTACGGAAGTATGTAGTATGTCATGGCAAGTTAATACCAGAATGCCTGTCTCCACAAAGAAGCTCAAATCTTAGTATCTGATACAGTAAACCTGAGGTGGATGAAGGCACCCTGGGATTGCCATATGTACCACATGGTAACCAGATGCACTGCTGGGCTCCACTGCATTTCATTGGTAGTCTATTGGTCTAGAGTCATCCAAACCACCTCTCATTCTGTAAGGAAATCCATGAGTCTCATCCTTTTCTTAAACTGTTTACTCAATCAGCAAAGAAGTTCATAGTTCCATCCAGATCGAGACCTTCTGTTACATTATCAACCTCATCCCCTGATTTCACTGTTGGGTCATTAAATGACTCGTCACCAATGACCTCATTGAGGTCTAAAGCTATTCCAACCCCAACTTCCATTAGGTTTGTGCCAGGTATTAGCTTATCTTGGTGATTGCGAATAATATGCGTCTTTAGATTTCCTATAAAATAGAAAGGCAAAATTTTATTGGCTTAAAATTTGTGGTAAGTGTGTTGAAAAGTAAATAAATGAAGAGAAGGAAAATATGCTCGCTGTGCACAATGGTCATCAGCTGTTGCGATTCAATGCAGAGGGCAAAAACACTACGCCCACCCAACAGATTGTTTTTATTGATGATGTGTTTAACTGCCACCGACAATCAGCAGTCGGTTTCACGTTGTCTAATGCTCACAGGGACTGTTGTGCAATGCAGTGAGTGCAGGCTTGAGAACCGGAAAAAAAAAACCTAATTGCTGAACTTACCTCTTTGAGAAAACAAATGCTCACAACAAGGGCACTTGTGGGGCCGTTCACCTGTATGAGTATTCATATGGATTGAAAGAGCATTTTTCTGGTTGAATGCTTTATCGCACTGTGGGCATTTGAACGGTCGTTCACCTAAATAGAAGAAATAAATTATAAAAATTACTAGTCAAGTCAAAAAAAAGTACAGCTAATAATGCGGTTGCTGTCAATCATGGAATAATCCAATAGAACATCATGCATATCATTAAATACTGTATATGACTGTATAAAATATATAGTTGAACTTGCCAAGTTGAATCAAAATGGCATTGAAAAATTGTTTGACTTGTATAAATTTGACTTGCAGATCGTTACTTAATGGAGAAAACAACAATTTGGCATGTAAAATAAGATCGACTTAGAAATTATTCAAATTAGGCAGGCGACTTAGGCAAGTTCAAATGTATTTAATAATAGAGGGAGAATACGATTGCCCATAGTTACAGTCAAGGGGCTCTCTTCATTCAATTTATAATATTACAAAACTGAAGTTTTGGCTTCTAAAGTCCATCTCTTCTCAGACTACGTCTCAGCTATAACATATTTTCTTGGAGCTCTGAACTCACAGGCTGGGTCGGCCACTCCTGCACACGCAAATCTGCTCAACTTTCCCACAAATTCACACTTTCACACTCAAGGTCTGAAAAGCAACCAGCGTGCCAATTAATGTACAGTAAACCTCACCTGTATGTATCCGTCTATGCCTCTCCAACTGGCTAGGCTTAGCAAATGCTTTGTTACACTCTGAGCACACATGGGGTGTGGGTTTATTTCTGCTAGGTGACGGGCCTGGCTGATGTGTGGCAAGGTGCTCCTTCAGGTGACCCATGCGTTTGAATGCCTTGGTACAAATTTGGCACACATGGGGTCTTACCTCTTCATGTGCTTCTCGTTGGTGGCGCCTCAATTGGTTCATCTGAGTAAAAACCTATAATGAAAAAGTAAATATGCACCAACAATGAGATGATCATAATTTGATGCGTGATATTCTTGATGATAACCTTTGGAAAAGCAGTTTATTCTTGGAAGAAACAACTTGGCCATTATTAACACGATGGAATTCTTATGCTATATTATATTATGAGGAGTTACAACTAACAGGATTTGAACTCTGGAAATCCACAGTCCTGATGTTTTGTAGTCAGGCATAATACAATGATTGGTAAAATTAACATGCAGAGAACAGTGGCAATATGGACAACAAATGAACAAATACATACATACATACATACATACATACATAGATACATACACACACACACACACACACACCCCCACACACACCCACACCCACACACCCACACACACACACACATACATACACACATACACACATACACACATACATACATACATACATACATACATACATACATACATACATACATACATACATACATATATACATATATATATATATATATATATATATATAAAATGAAATCAGTAAACTAATTACATATAAATAATGAAAATGTTAACACAATTATTTACATAATCTTTTAGATATAAATGCATTATATATAAATAATGGATGATCTATTAGATGTTAAATAATGAATTATATATAAATAATTGTGTTAAATAATAAATTTACACTTGGCGCCTCATAGGTTTCTTAGCATTTTATAAAGCACTTCCTAAATGAAGTAAAAAATTACTCACTACTTTGCACTCAGGTTCTGTGCAAGGGTAGATGGCACCAATAGATGCTGCAGCTGAAAGGGCGCTACTAGATGCAGCATTCACTTCATCCTTGTCTAGACGTTGATTACCATGAGTGAGGTTCTCTCCAAGTAGATCAGCACTTTGTTCTGATGCTTCAACCATTCCTTCACCTAATCCAGTTACATCCATAGAGGTATCGGAAAATGCAGTCTGTGGGGTACGACTTCTGCTATCCTGCACTGAAGCAGCCTGTGGTAGTAGCTCCTGCTGAAAGAGAATATTCTGAGGGAGTGTCAGTGTTTCCCCACTTTCCAGAGAAAGCTGTATGCTATTGCCAGCTTCAGCCTGTGATTGTATGGTACTTGCTGCAAGTGGTAATGCTGGTGCTTCTGAGGCTTGTGTTATCTGGATGTTTTCATAGGATGTCTGGGGGAGTAAAGACTGAGTGGCATCATCTTGGACTCTGTCTTGGGACTGCAAAAATATCTGAGGTGTCGCCTCTTGCACCATATGGCCCTGGATCTGTGGATCTGTTACAGACTGTGAATTACCTTGTACTTTTTCTGGTCTGTTAACTCTGTGACTGCCAACTTCAGATATATTTTGAGTATTAGATACAGGCTCTGTCACCTGTGTTTGCTGTAGCATAGCTGGTACAGCAGCATAACCTGAATCAGTTTGCACAATGCGAATAGCATCAGCATGGTTGGCACCGTTATCAACAACTTGCACTGTACCGGAATCTGATGAGTGTTGTACCTGAAGTATATTTTGTGAAAGAGCATTTCCATCAAGCTGAACTAAGAAATTAGGTTGCATTTCTATATTCTGGATGACTGCTCCATGTGGTAAAGAGGTCTCAGAGCTTGCCTGGATTGTTCCTAATTCAGTTTGAAGAGTAACAGGATTCAAAACAGCCTGCTGAAGTTGTTGCAGAATACTTGGATCAATCTGGACAGTAATGTTAGAGTCTAGGCCAGAAATTTGCCCAAGGTTAGCAGTGCTCAGCTGCAACTGCATGCCCTCTAAGCCCTGTGTCAATACCGTTGCTATTGAACCATCACTGAGCTGTGCATACTCACCACCTGTTAAGGCAATAGGAACAACACCTTGAGGAAATGCTGCCTGTAAGTTGCTTTGATCCACAGTACCAGAAGTTGTCTGTACTTGGCAAACAGATGTGTTCGGTTCTGATGTCATGGCAACTGAAGCTGATTGAATATTTGCTTCATTTTCAATTTGCATGGCTTGTACCACCTGCTTAGCTTGTGCCTGTTTACGCTGTTTTTTTGTTGCAGTCTCAGGTTTCAGATGCTGCTGGATATGCATCTTTCTAGATCCAGAAGTACGGAAACACTCATCACAATGAGGACATTTAAAAGGCCTTGCTCCTGTATGCAATCTCATGTGAACTTTTAAGCTACCCTTTGTAGCAAACTGTGATTCACACATGTGACAAGTAAACTGTTTAGAACCATTGTGAACTCTCATGTGACAATCTAAAGTTGATTTAACAGCAAAGGCTTTGTCACACCTTTCACATTGGAATGGTTTTTCACCAGTATGTATTCGTTGGTGACGCACAAGATCACTTGGCTTCTTGAAGCTTTTTGGACATTTAGTGCATTGATTCTTATGTTTTGGACCCTTTTTTAACTCTTCCAACTTATCCTTAATTTCACTAATGCGGTCTTTTTCTGCAGCAGACTGAATAAGAATGGTTTCCGATACAGAGAGTCCTTTGGTTGGTGACGAATTAACAAGATGCATGGCTTCCTCACTAGTTAACTGCAATACATCTTTGGCTTTCTTTGTAATCTTAGTTTGTTCTTTCAAATGTGATGCTTCATGGCGTTTCAGTAGAAGTTTTGTCCGGAATGTCTGATTGCACTGATCACATTTGAAAGGTCTCTCAGAACTATGTACTGTCATATGTCTATGTAAAGATCCATTGGTTGAGAAGGCTGCTTGACAGATATTGCAGCGGAAACTCTTTACACCACTATGAGTTCGCAAATGGGACTTCAGGACACCTGCAGTGACAAAAGCTCTTCCACATTGCTCGCAAGGATACGGCTTCTCACCAGTGTGAGATCGTACGTGCTGCTTCAAGTGGCTAGACTTCTTAAAGGCTTTTGAACAATAGGAACAAACATAAGTTCTTTTCCCATCATCAGTGTCATTTTGCACTTGTGGTTGAAGCATACTGTTTAGCATAATGGCTTGCATGGCAGAGCTGTTTGCAGTCTGCTGCTGTAAAATTGATGATCGTTGGCCAGTAATGGCTTCTAACTGTTGTTGAATCTGTTGGGTTTGCAAGCTGATCTGCTGCTCCTGAGAGAGGGCTTGCTGGTTGGCTGCCAATACTTGCTGATTTGCAAGGGCATTCAATGTCTGTTGTGTAAGAGTCACTTGTGTTAGGTTCCGAGTCCCTAGTGCTGCTTGAGTCAGGGTCTCCTGGGATAATCCTTCTTGGAGCATACCAGTCGGCTCTGTCAATGTTTCTTGGACAACCGTATTATGTGCTACAGTTTGGTCAGATAGGTTAGTAGCAGGACCAAGAGCCTGTGCTTGACCAAGTTGTTCCAAGATGGCTGTAGTCTGCTCTTCAAGCTCAGCAAGGCTAGCGTCCTGTTGCTGCTGCTGTTGCTGACTGACAACTTGGTCTTGTCCATGTTGTTGCTGCTCCAGCTGCTGCATAGCAAGTTCTCTTTTATGTGTCTTCATATGCTTTTTACAATTCACAGAGGTCTTGAAGGTTTTTTGACAGTAAGGGCACATGAATGGGCGTAGTTCACTATGTGTTGACATATGCCTTTTGAGGCTTCCACTAGTAGTAAACAGACCATTGCACATACCGCATTGATGATTCTTAACACCTGTATGAGTCCGCATGTGGGCTTTGAGTACACCTGTTGACACAAAACACTTTCCACACTCAGTGCATTTGTAAGGTTTCTCACCAGTGTGAGAACGTGTATGCTGTTTAAGATGACTAGATTTCTTGAAGGCACGTGCACAGTGGCCACATTTGTAAGGTCTATCAACACTTCCAATCTGCTGAAGATCGCCAGATAAAAATTGGTTGATTGAACTACGTGATGGCTGTTGAATTAGCCCATTATCGGTAATCAGGATAGGTTCTTGAAGCGTGACTTCAGGAAGGTCCACTGAAGGCTTAGGTCTTGACGTTCTTCTTGGTCTTCTTATTGTGGCCTCCTTGTAGTGGGAAGCAATGTGTGTTTTCCTATGACCTGAAGTCCTAAACTTTTTATCACAATGTGGACAACTAAAGGGTTTTGCTCCAGTATGTAGGCGTAAGTGAACTTTCATACTGCCGTGTGTTGTAAAGCATTTATTACAAACATGACACTTGTATTCTTTGACACCTGTATGAGTACGCATATGGGCAGTTAGAGTACTCTTCACAGTAAATGCCCTTTGACATTCAGCACATTTGTAAGGCTTTTCTCGAGTATGTATCCTGATATGCCTCTGAAGATCACTTGGCTTCTTAAAAGATTTTTGACAAAAATCGCAATGATGAAATCGAGAAACTCCACGCCTTTTAATCTGCTGCTTTTTCAGAAGTATTCCAACAGAGTGAGCTACTTGTTGGACACATTGTATAACATCATGACTACCTTGCAAAGGTACAATCATTGATCCATCATTTCCATCTTGACTCTGTTGGCTTTGACTTTCAGCTTCTGCAGCTGCAGTCAGACCACTGTTTTCTAATGCCTCTTGTAAGATGTCTGAGCTGATGTTACTACTCATGGCTATTTGTTGAATTTGGTTTGTTGCATCTGTGGCATCAGTTACTTGCTGGGAGAGGCCCATCAACTGTTGAACAACATCGTCAACTGCCTGGTCACTCAATCCTAATCGATTCTGTAGCATCATATTAACTGGTTCAACTTCCTCAATAATATCAATATGAGGACTAGTCAAGACCAAGCCTTCTTCACCGTGCATTCTACTCACATGTGCATTTAAGCTTCCCAGCTTCCGGAAGACACATGTGCATTCTTCACATTGGTATGTGTTGTGCATTCCTCGGTTGATTTCATGCACTCTGGCTATATGGGCTCGAAGATTTCCCTTCTGTGAGAATGTCTGCGGGCAAAGGTCACAGCGATGAGGTCGTTCCCCTGTGTGCTTTGTCATGTGGATGAGGAGTGCTCCTTTCTGATTAAATGCCTTGTCACATTGGTCACAAGAGTAAGGCCGCTCACCTAATTAATAATGGCAAGAGCGAGTTAGAATAAATCATAAAATTTTGAATTGATTTCGTTAATTTAGTTATTAAATTTGTGACCAACAAACAGTGAAATACAATAATTATCAAACACAAAAACAATAACATAGACAAAGGTCAAAGATTATATGAAGTTGAAGGGCAGATGTATTTCATGGAGCCAATGGCCAACCAAAAATAGGTTTAATTTTATAGGACTACATCTTTTCTTTTTTATTCCCAATATCAAAATATCTCAAAGAGCTCAATCACCAAGCGCATAGAGGTTTGTTTGCATGATGCACTATACAAATCCAATTATTATCATTGTTAATGTATAATGGCCTCAATGTAACCTCACTCGCCGTTTCGGGTTGGCCTATTTCGTGTTTCATTTTCTTTTATTAAAGCATAGAGATAATCGTGTTACACGACTTAAAATAAATGATTTACTTTTGGAAATTAGACCGACCTGTGTGTATTCTTCGATGTCGTAGGAGTTGGCTTGGTTTCTGGAAACATTTTCCACAGTGATCACATTCATGTTGAAAGGCTGAGCGATCGATGTGCTTACGATAACACTTTGCATTCAACAGGTTGGACCTAAATGGGACACAGTTAAGGCTCAAGAGATGACTAAGCACATCAAAATGTTAAGCTGTGAATTGAGGCAACTCAAAATAATAATTTAACAACTTCTTGAAATAATATTACAATTATTATAATTTTATTATTATCTAATAATTAATTCAGTTTTTATTTCAAAAAATATCAAAATCACTTATTATATAATCATTTAGGAAAATATGAAAAGATTACTCTTCGTTTGAACAAAGCCGAATTGGATTTTAATTTTTTATATAATCATTATTTTTACATAAACTTAAAGCCAAGCACTCACTCCGTCATACGCCGGTCGTACAACGGATCCAACTCCGGTCTTTGCCACCACAAGGCGACGTGACACCGTCTGCTGATTTTCGGTGGCAGTGTAACGGATTGGTTGCGCTCTCCAAGGAAGCGTGTCGGCCGATGACCGCCGGCACAGTGAGTGCCCGGCTTGAAAAATAGTAATCTTGTGCTATTGGATTGGATATATTCGGCGTAAACACCGAAGAGAGCCCACTAAAGTCTAGAAGAAGACTTATTTCCAGTGGGGTCCTTCTGGTGGTGATTGGGCATTACACCGGGAGACAATCCCCTACTCTTTTCCGAAGAGTATTTAACATGCACAGGGGCCATAAATGCACACGGAGCCAACAGCTTAAACGTCTCATCCAAAAGACGGTGCGCTATTGTAACTGTATTTCAGCCCTGCAGCTGAAACACAAAGAGAGGCAGCCATGGGAATTGAACCAAGGACCTAGAGATCTCCATGGTTCAGCACACACACAATGGCTACCACCAGATTAGCCGACTGAACTAAGCTGCTCTTGTTAGAGCTTTAAAACAATTTTTTTAATGATTAAGCACTGTTAATTGATATTCAATCATGAAAAAATATATGATCAAACTAACTTGGCCTTGTAGTGGTATCGTATCATGTGTTCTTTGAGTGCCGATGGTAGGGAAAAAACTTCACCGCATATTTTACAGTCCACTGCAGCACCATCTTCGAAATTGTTATCTGTATGAGTTTTCAGATGCTTGTCAAGTTCACTCTTGAGGGAAAAACAATTTTCAATAAACAGTGTGTACTTTATTCAGATAAATAAAACAACAGAGACTAGAGCAGGCACTCCGTAGAGTGCCTCCACCATGTCCATTGACATTTGACCTTTTAATCAAAAAGATTTAGTCACTTCTTCCTCCACTAAATTTTATGATCAATCAATTAGATATTAAGTATAATCATGATTAGTGATATTTTCATGTGATCTTGATCTTTGACATTTAAAAAAGGGAAAAATGATCAACTTTTATTACAGCCTTTTTTTTACCTGAAAATTAAACTCTTCTCCACAGTCTTGGCAATCAAGGCATTCATCTTCCTCATGTATAAGAAGATGAGCCTTCAAACTAGCAACTCTGGAGAACTTCTTGTGGCACGTGTAATCGGGACACTGTGGTGTATCTAACTTATGCAGTGCTTTGTGTAGCATCAAGTTGTATTCCTTGTTGAACGCCTCAGGACAGGCCTGGCACTTGTGTGGTTTTTCGTAATCGTGTTTACGTTCATGCCGTTTTAATCGGGCCCATTTAGGAAATTCCTGCTCACATTTGTCACATTTATATGGGCCAGTGCCTGGAGATTTGGAACCAGAATTTTCATCATTGATTCCTAAAAGATAAAATACAATTTATGAGTATCTTTTTTTTTTATTGATTGATGTAGTGTATTGTGTACTTTTCTGTGTATTGATACATAAAAAGCCACAAATTAAAAATGAATGTGGACAAAAACATATATAAAAATCAGAAGAGCGCCCAAAGATGAATTGCGCCTTCGTGTGTTGGAAGCACAATGTATCAATCGCATTAGGCCCTCTATAAACTTTCCTTATTACTTGATTTTTTTTTTTTCTCTCTCTTCTCAATACTTTCCAACACCTGTTAGCTTATTAGCACAGTATATAAGACCTGGCCTGCCTAATTCCTGTCTCAGTTGCTGATGTGTCATTGATACGACGAAATATTCAACACTATTCTTGTGGATTGGTATATTCACTCTTTAGGTCATTCAATACGTATTCTCAATCATGAAATTAATATTATTTATAGGTATTATTGAGAAGGAGATCACTCGGCAACAGATCCCTTTGACGCGACAAACCTATGTGTTCCCCGCTTTTGGATCGCGTGTGGGCGTATTACCCTATAATTCACATTTTTTCGTTAGCAACAACTTGGCAACGACATGCATTTATACGCTTCCAGCCAGAGCAGTTGTGCAATAAAACGTTTGCTTTTAACCCATTAAATATCTTCATAATGAACAATGTTCCCCTGATTAGATTTTTTCTGGCTTTTGGTATGTTATTATTTGTATATTTCAGGAACGGATTCCGTAAAATATTTATGTTAAAATTACTTCTGTGTTCATTTTAATTTTGTCTAAAGATTGACTGGTTCGACTATAAAGCTAAGTCAGCGTAAAACTGAAAAATACTCAGATTTTAGATTCATTTTTCGAATAGTTAACCTTCGTTAACCCTAAAATGACTTAGTTTATTATAATCCTTAATCATTTATTAATTAATATCTGTTAAAATTAGAATTGGCGAATTTTGGCCAATTTATGAAAATTGAAGTTGAAATATACTATACTTTTATAGGTCATGTAAATGTTCCATTAAATTCGAAACTTTTCTGGTGGAAAATATTAATATGTTTGATATTTTATGAGCGATAAATGTATCAGCTTCAAAATAGAAAAGATTGCGCAGCCATAGTGATTGACAGTATGTAGTGCGCATTGAGAAAAGAAGGTGCTCTCCATTTCGTCATGTTCAATTTTTTGGTCAACTATGCCTGCTGAAAATTTGATGGCGGGAAACACATGGGACTTCAAAGGCATCGCGCAAACGTTCTTTACGTGCTGCGGCAACTTTGATCTTGGTTCATTTGCATAGCGCTGCGTGCGCGTAGATTTGCCGAGTGATCTCCTTCTCAATAATACCTCCATGCTATAACCATCCACCAGATCTTGTTTTACCCTCAAGTGTATAATGTTGTTGCGTCCGAAAGAGCAAAAGAGAGTGGTTTAGGCAAGGGTTACTGTGGGGGAGGAAATGGCGGTCTTAAAAGCATCAACTGGGGGGGAGGAGGAACAGAGGCGGATTTAGGGTGGGCCGGGCTGGAATGTAAAAAAAAAAAGAAAAAAAAAAAGAAAGAAAGAAAAAGAAAAGCCTGATCACCCAAAATGCCTCAGGGGTTATTTTTGGGCGTCTAGAAAACAAACATTTCCCCCCGACCCCAGGGTAGTGTTATCCCGATAGGCCCCACTTTTGGACATCTCTAGATCCACCCCTGGGGAAATCTACTGCTGATTTTGGTGGGTCATCATTAAGTCTTTTTGTTACGATACAAACATGTGAATACAGTAGTGCATGTAGGTTATGTACTGGTATACAAATTTCATAAATTAAATAAAATTATATACTGTATATATTATAATAGTCTTTTTGTTACGATACAAACAAAATTTATACTGTATATAAAAATATATAAAATATTTTAATAGTTATAACTGATACATAATGTAATTCAAATTGGAATTTTTGTAAATATAATTAGATAAAAAATGTTAATGCACTGTAGGCCTATCTCTGTAATTCTTCTTCCTTAATCTTTATGAGAATTTTTGCAATAACTTCTGTTTTCTCAATGATTTTAGTGTTTTCTTTTATAGACGTCTTTTGAATGTGTTTTTAATTAATTTGTCAACACTGTTTTGTTTTATCCAATCATGTTTTATAATTGATTGCAATAAAGTTGAATTTGAATGTTGAATAACTTTAGGGCACATAGAAAAAATATATTAGATTATCACCCTTTAAAAAAAAAAGTGATGAGGGCAGCCGGGTTTTTTTTTCTTTTTTAATTAGAACAATCGAATATTGCTTTTTTTTATTGATGAGGGAGGGACTGTTTTTATTTGGCAAGAATATTGTAAATATCGTATAGAAACTGGTTTAATTTTATTGTTTTTTTAAAGAAAATGTTTTTCCAGTCACAAAATTGCATGTTTTTTTTGGGTTTTTTTTTATGCTCTTGAAATAAATGATGCGGCAAAATTTTTTTTTTATTCCCGCATCAATATTTCCCAAATTTTTGAAGTGGGCGGGAGTGATATAAATTTAACCATTTTTTCTAGACCTATGTGCTTAGAGAAGTTTGTTTGTGAAAAAAAATATTTCTGGTCTCGGTGGATTAGATCCCAAGACCATGGGTAGGAACGCAAGTATCTTTCACGGATTCCACCCATGTAGGCTAGCCATGGATAGGTGGAGCCTATCCTTACCTTACAACCTAGGCCTAAATGGATGGATGGTATACTAGCCTAGGGTAGGGTAGCTACTCTTCTCAAATGGATGTACCAGCGGACTAACGATCCGAACAAGCGGTACCACTGGCCTAGTCTAGGCCCACAAACATTTTCATGGCCTTCGTTGGCAATCGAATATGATTCAAAATATTGTGGATGTATTTCATGTCACTGAAAACCATATTTGAAGATAAATACACATAAATATTAAGGGATCAGATAAGATTCAAGGAAGTGCCTCAAATTTCGCCGCCAACGATTTGAGTAAAGTGAAAATTGATGTATTATTCCGCTCATAAGGAGTAGCTGATTTACTCACAAACCTTAAATACGGAACTACATGGTGAAGGCAAAACGCGGAAAGAAGGACTGACTCAAATATTGTGAATAATTATTGATAATTAACCCACTAAACATATCAGGATACCTACCTGATAAACCGTCAATACGAATCTTCAACTTAGGAGGCCTTCCACGCGGCATTTTAGTCGATTTTTAGAGTTTATTTGCAAAAGAACATGGCTGTTGCTCGGACGCTTGCTGGTGACGTCATGTATAGCAGTATCACATATCCCGGATGTAACGAATATAGGCCATTGTGTTTTGAAATTCTGTACTGGATAGAAACACATTTTCAGTTCACCTGATAACGTAAAAGCAGTCGTAATTATATGTGACCGTCGATGCATCGAAATACTAAACGCCTTAAAAACACAAATTCCTTGCCTCACAAATATTAGTGTGTTAAAATAGAGCTTTACGATTATATTTTATATGACACTGAAATTATCTATCAATCCACATGACATATACAATACAAGTCGGCCTAGAGAGTAAATACTAGGCCTACCTGTCCGCCTTTCTCAGATTCAGATTTTTCAGATATCATTTATTGTCACAAGGCCAGCCATATGAACTACATGGAGGTAACAAAATCGTGCTTTACAAATATATTTCAATAATCTTTATCATTATTTTCTTAAAAAATTGGGGACATTTGGTAGGTAATTTAAATTAATACTGTGATGGGATCGGTTAAAACATGGAGAAAAAAAAAATATTCTCCATGATTCAAACAACAGGCCAACTTCGCTCCATTTACTTATACCATTTTATTTTCTCCATGCTTATACCATGGACTGATGATCGCTAAAAACACAAACACACGTGTGTCCCACAGACGCTTAAGTAATACGTCACGTTGTTTTACGTACAACGTTTACGCTATCTTCACACACTTACGAAGTGGACTATTGTATATACAAGGAAGAGGCGGGGCTTAGCGGAAATATCCATGCTAAACTCCGTGCTGTATATGCTCCAGTGACCGAGTTTCACTTAAGTACTTTGAACCATTTTTATCCTGTCGATGATTTTAGATTTATCATCATCATCATCATCATCATCATCATCATCATCATCATCATCATCATCATCATCATCATCATCATCATCATCATCATCATCATCATCATCATCATTATTATCATGACATCATCCTCATCATCATCATCATCATCATTATTATCATGACATCATCCTCATCATCATCATCATCATCATCATCATAATTACATATTATTTAATAGGCCTATTTAATTTTGTTGTTTGGATGTCATACATAGACGAGGCTTATAAAGGCATGAGTGTTTCCTAGTATACTATTACTGCCATCATGAGCGAAAAAAACTTCAATTCTGTATTGCTTAATTTGTATATTTAATGAGTTATTCACTTACAATTAAATATTTGAATAAGAAAAAATCCCATGTCAGCCATTATTGGCTGCCGAAGGAATTAATTAATATAGCGAAATGTCTGAAATCAGCCTAAGATAATATTTTTTTGATCAGTTGTTTTGTGTGAAGATGACACATTTGATCCGTTTATAAATAAACTTTACAAAATTGAATTTTCGAGGTTTTCCATTTTTATAGGCAGTCTAATAGCCTGTCAATAGGGCCTACTAGGAAACACAAAACTTGATTACATTCGCTGTGAGTTGTTATTAGCTTATGCTTTAACGTTGCAAAAATATAGTCAGAATACGTTGTAAAGACATAGCCTAAACTATATCACCTATCCCATGGGATTTCAGTCAACGTTTTTACGTCCTGTTATCCGCCTAAGTTCATTACAGGGTGGGAGGAGTTTGTTAGGTGTGGGGTGCGAGTTTGTTTTTAGGGCGAGTTTGTTAGGGATTAACAATGAATTTAATAGATATAATTTTAATCTAAAGAATAAAGTTTGTTGCAATATTTGAATTTTAACAAGCGCCTACTATAAATAGTAATAGCCCAATAATATATTGACCAGCGTGACCACTCACAATTTTTGATATACACAAAGACTAGGTCGAAATTACCCAAGATTCAGCAAAAATTGCCCAAAATTACTCAAGCTTCCTGAAAATGCATTAAAATTTGAAAAAAAAAAACAAAAAACAACGTGTTTTTCGCATGTATAGTTTCTCTTTTAGTTCAATTTATAACCCATTTTTTTTATTGTAATTGTTTGTGTTAATTATTAAAATTAATATTCATGAGGTTATACGGATAGAAAAATACGCCCTCAGTCGGCCAGTGTTATCAGTAGATCAGTGATCAAATTTTAGTATGTAATGCATTAATTAGGTAAGATCAATGGCAACGCAAATCACAAAAAAACAATTCTGAGCCCATGTTTACAGCAATTAACAATGTTATGTGCAGTTCGTTGAGTTTTGCTTACTTGAATGGACTGAAATATACTTTGTTACTTCTTAATTCTTCCTCTATGACAAAAATATTAAATTTTCTTAGTAAAAATAAAATACCCAATGATTTGAACGGAATACCCAAGAACCCAAGACCAAGTCAAAATACCCAAGATCTTGGGTAAATACCCAAGCAGTGGTCACACTGATATTGACGAAACCTGAACAAAACAAAAACACTGAAAACAGAATATTTATGTTTGTCGCCCTCTTTTGACAAACCTAACTTATTCCGCGAAAAACGAATTGCAGACGGAAGAGATATGGAGGTAAGAAAAAATATGTACTAAATAAAAATTGTCTTGACATTTTAATTTAATTTGTCTGTATACTTTGGCATCTGACAAAAGGAATGGAATGGAATACATCGGTTTACGCGAAAATTAATATATGTCTCTGGCCTAGTCCTAGGCTGAGTGGATCACATGGATATGCACTTCTTATTCCCGACAAGATGCGCAAGCCTGGCCTAGGCTAGGCCCTAGGCTAGGCTTGGTAGGGCCAGGCCTTACCTCCTAGCTAGGGTAGGCATCCCTAGGCCTGCCCTAGCCTTAAGACTCTATGTTGTACAATACAAGGCCTAGCCTAGCCTAAACATAGTAGTAGTACTAGTAGCCTGTATGTAGGCCTAGACCTAAACTCATTTTGAACCAAGCCGTAGTAGACATTGAATGATTAGGCAAGGGCCTATCTATTCTAGGCATAGGCCTAGGGGCCTAGCCCATAGGCTAGATAGAGTATGCCTAGCATAGGCCTAGGCCCTACCTAGACTAGCCTAACCCTAGGCAAAGCATTACAATTTGTTTTGGATTTGTTAGGTGTGGGGTGCGAGTTTGTTTTTAGGGCGAGTTTGTTAGGGATTAACAATGAATTTAATAGATATAATAGGACTGTGTTTAGGCCTTTGCGTAAACCATTTCACAAGGGATATCGAATTTCCCACTTGTACAG
The DNA here is from genome assembly GCF_011630105.1 of Anneissia japonica. NCBI lineage: Eukaryota > Metazoa > Echinodermata > Crinoidea > Comatulida > Comatulidae > Anneissia > Anneissia japonica. The sequence goes on along the minus strand of NW_022720123.1, from coordinate 1,154,341 downwards.
TGAAAGTGACCCAAAGCACATTCACACAAGTAGGGCCTAGAGTAAAGAATTTATGATTTCATAATAGAATAAAATATAAGCAGCATAAACATCAGTAATATAATCAAGCATTGAATAGTAATTTCCTTGAATAGTATAAAGTCATGGAACTTAACCACTTTTTGCTACCTCACCTAAACTGTATATGGTCGGGCCGCTGACCTCAGTGTGGCCTGAGGGAGACCGGAATCCAACCGTTGATAATAATTTATAATAGTTCAACGTTTTAAAACTACTAATTACAGAAATTTGTAGCTTTATGATAATATTTATACAATGTAATTTTCTGTAAAGAAATTATTATTTATACCTCTAAAACAAAAATCATGTCGTTCGGGCAAATATTGACTAAGAAATCGCAGTTTTTCATCAACATGTTGCTAAAATTAGAAGGCGCAATACCTTCCTATTCTTTAGCATTAGAAATTGTTGAATTTTAAGATTCAAAAAAGATAGATAGCTTAAAAAACACGTCCAAAATGATTGGTTTTCATGCGATTTCGAGCCGTTTGGCCTCGCTTTTACGGAATTTTTGAGACCCAAAACAAATTATAATTATGTCTAATCAGGACAGCACGGATCACTACAAATGTTAGGCCTACCTAGGCTAGGGTAGTAGGACACTGTACAATCCGGATGCAATTTTTTTTGCAAAAGTTGGGCAGAATTCAGCCCCTTTTTCCTGAAATTCACAGAATTACTACTAGGCCTAGCCCTAATTTTTGCATCTATTTTACAGTGTGGGGTAGGCCCGACAATAGAGTTAGCATTCTCTTCTTACAGTCATGTTTTTTTTTCACGATAAAAAATCAATTCTATCATTGTAAAGTACTTTGCAAATTTTCTACATTTATTCTACACATATGAGGCAGCATTAGTAATAAAAATAACAAGCCTCCCTCATCACTTTCCTAGCCTAGGCCAAGATAGGGTGATAAACTAACAATTTTTTTATTGATTGGTCCTAAAATGTTTTCACCTCACCCCTACATACTGTAGTTATGGTGTGGAATGATTGACCACCTGTTAGGAAGATAAGAAAATAGAGAGTGGAGATAATAATTTGGGGATTGATTGTCATTTCATTGCAAAACACATGTTTTAGGGTGAATTTTATTGTCTTGGTTTTCTACAATAATTAATTAAATGTATAGTTCACTGCACAAGATAATAAACAGTTTTGCAAATGACCACAAGTAATGAATTTACCTACTAATTTTTTTTACTAATTTTCCAATTTACCTATGATAACTAATAAGTGAGGAGTGTCGAGCAAAATATGTTTTTTTTTTTTGTACACTTAATTGTGAATAATTCAGTAATTATTATTTAATAATATTGAAATCTGTTTATATATGACTGTATATAAGTTTAAAACTGATTGTTTTACATAATATTAATATGTAATCTAGACGATTAAATGTCAAATTTTAAGTTTGAGGTCACATCCTGGAGCACACTTTCGCAGTACGCGATTATAAACTGATCAATATTGAACTCGTTTTTTTCGTTATCAATCTTAATGAAGCGAAGACACACAGATGTATCCCTTTATTGTTCTTTAGATTTTTAACTGTCAGACGACTATCAAATACTGACTGCCATGGAACTAAACTTTTGTCTTATTTCCCCTTCACGATGGATCGAAGACCCTTATTAAGATGTCATTGTCTTTGACGATCAGTAAATGTTTTGCACTTGACACCAATCCTTCAAGCTAACTAGCATTCGTATTTGAACATATGAAAAGCGGATCATCTCTTACAGATGGCAAAATCGATTGATAATTCCTGAATAGTTATCTGTTATGATGTGTACAATTATTTCCTATAGTTGGTATTTTTGACAACACTATTTTGACATACAAAACATCATTAATCAACGACAAAAGCGGCAGAATGCGTAGCTTAATGTGACGGGAGTGTCGACACTGACACATGCTTCAAGGCGCTTTCCTGACTGTCATTTTGAATTCTGCTGGTTATTGACTTCCATGAAATCACAGTGTCCCTCACGGTCACATGATCATTGTAGCGAGCCCACATCAGTACTTGAATGTAGAGTTTAATACTAGGCAACAACTAAAGATTCGTTAATTAATGAAGCAGTGGATGTAATTAGCTTTGTTATAAGAAATAATTCCTTTTTTGCTTATTAATGTAAACATACTGCGCTATCTTTCTTGAGATTGGCTAACTACTATAAATAATAATAATGTAAAAAAATAATAATATTAATAATAATGTGAAATATTGAATACTTCACTTTATGTTTTAGGCAAAGGTTTCAAAGTATAGTGAATTAATTAGTTAGTTAAAATTAAAGACCCGCTATTAAACTATACATTTATTGTATAATTTTGATTAAATTTTGCTTTTTTGTGCTAGTTGCAAACATTTACATTTGTGGTATACTATGTTTAATAAGTTTGGTAAATGATTTTTACAACAAAATTTCTAAAATGAAAAACCTAGAAAATAAATAATTAAATGTATCCTATTGTCAGTAACATACAGTATCAAGTAGATCTCAATAAACTGAATTCTAAGTGACTTTTTAATTTTCTAAATTTTGTTCTAGCCCCCTCATGTGTTGGAAGAAGCAAGAAGCTAGGTAGGATGTTACAGTAACAACAAGGTACACCCAGTGTCCATTAAAAATGGTGGAATAATTAAATTCGCTCACTGATTTACGCCTTCAATCAACTGCTAGTTTATGCTGACAATCAACCGTGCAACATTCACGTACGTTTCGCGCCTCATTCACGATATCATTATCTCCGATGCTCATTAATGCGTGCATGCTTTTGAAATTGATATGCTTGCTTCAGATTAAGACCGGCGAAAGACGAAGGCATTAGTACAAAAGATGAAATGTAGCCTGTGAAATTGAGTGAGTGATCTGGCTTGAGCTTGCCTTCTGGTAATTCATATGATATACAAAACCAGTGTGACCCACAATATAGTCAGTCTTTGTACTTTAGTACCCTGTGCATGAATTAAAGAACACCATAACAATTATTAAACACACACTGATTTACTGACAACATTTGGTGAATTTGCTTGGATAACCTTTCATCTTCCATCACTTATTTTTAAGTATGCAAATGAAGATGTAACATTACATGTGATACTGACAGTTAACTGTATTTACATGCACAACAAAAGGATAAAATTTGAATTGTAAGAATAAAAAGTAAAAAGAAAAGTATTTTAGTGAAATTTCATTACGAAGCATAGACATATATCTTGAATAAGGACTATATTTAAAAAAAATTTTTTTTCAAAACTGTATGTGATTGGCGAATGCAGTCTATCTAAATTAACCAAATGATACCGTATGTAATAATGGAAAATGGAATTTATGTATTCATTATGTTTATTTTTAAAAAAAATTTTATATGTAATGTAACATGCCAAGCCTGACATCATTCTTCAGTATTTTATGTCACTTTTGTGGGTTTTTTTTCCTTATTTATAGACCTGAATTTATCCCGTCAATCACATATTTACAGTAGCAATAGAATAGAATAATCCATATGAGAAGTATCAAGGACTGTGTAATACACCTGTGCTCATTTGCATAAATAACAAGGTATGTATCATCTCTATGATCTTCGTAGAACTAGGTAGGATGCTGTGTGTGTTTTGCTGTTCTCCACATCGGATGGAGACCCACTTTGAAAGTAATTTATTTTACTTTTTTATTATCCCGCCGGCCCTTGTGGAGAATCAGAGATCAACATTTATTGTACCTTTTTTGTTCTTTTTGACTGTTTTATCCTTTTACATTGTAATTTTTTTGGTTAAATAAATGAAGTGAAATGAAATGGTGTGCGGCCCACCTACAGTGTTCGCCTGTCAGCCTGCCGCTGAACATCTGTAAGAGGTAATCATTAAAACAGAGAATAAAGTGGTATAAATGCAGTGGTTCTTTGATAACTTGTAATCTTATGAGATGTAAAGCCTTGGTCGTGGAGCTACATTCAGATAAATCAAGAAACAAAATGCTTGAAAGAATATAAAGCCTGGCAAACCTTATTTATGTTAGAAAGTTTCCATTCTCTTCAATGGAATGAACGTTATCCTACAACTTCATTTGTTCTCTGTGAGTCCTTAATATTGTGATGCCGTGTGATGATTGTCTGTGGCCGACTGGATTGTTGGTGGATCGCCATAAAACTATATGTTGTGCGTTCCTTGCTGTGTTGCGTTATCCAATAGAAACTTGTTGACTACCCACCATTGACACAGTGAATGCATGGATTTAGTAAGAGAACAGAAATTATATTATCATGTTTTTGTTGGATTTTGACTTTAAAATAATTTGTTAATTGCATTTTTTCATGGAATTTTCTAATCAAAGAGTTATAAAGCTTCTGAGTGGTGATTGGGATGAAGATGTTTTAGTATTCCCTTTTTTTCAGCCATCTTTAAAGTATTTTTCTGGTAGTTATATAATAACTTGTCCTAGTTTCATAATTCCCTATAGTTCACATTCATTTGTGATAAAGAATGACATCATACATCATTATTTATACTAAACTGTGCATTTTGTTAACTGAATAATGGTATATAAGTATTACACCTGTCTCTTATACACATCTAGATGTGTATAAGAGACAGTCTTCGTAGAACTAGGTAGGATGCTGTGTGTGTTTTGCTGTTCTCTGATTTCCCACATCGGATGGAGACCCACTTTGAAAGTAATTTATTTTACTTTTTTGTTATCCCGCCGGCCCTTGTGGGGAATCAGAGATCAACATTTATTGTACCTTTTTTGTTCTTTTTGACTGTTTTATCCTTTTACATTGTAATTTTTTTTGGTTAAATAAATGAAGTGAAATGAAATGGTGTGCGGCCCACCTACAGTGTTCGCCTGTCAGCCTGCTGCTGAACATCTGTAAGAGGTAATCATTAAAACAGAGAATAAAGTGGTATAAATGCAGTGGTTCTTTGATAACTGGATTGTTGGTGGATCGCCATAAAACTAATATGTTGTACGTTCCTTGCCGTGTTGCGTTATCCAATAGAAACTTGTCGACTACCCACAATTGATGCAGTGAATGCATGGATTTAGTAAGAGAACAGAAATTATATTATCATGTTTTTGTTGGATTTTGACTTTAAAATAATTTGTTAATTGCATTTTTTCATGGAATTTTCTAATCAAAGAGTTATAAAGCTTCTGAGTGGTGATTGGGATGAAGATGTTTTAGTATTCCCTTTTTTTCAGCCATCTTTAAAGTATTTTTCTGGTAGTTATATAATAACTTGTCCTAGTTTCATAATTCCCTATAGTTCACATTCATTTGTGATAAAGAATGACATCATACATCATTATTTATACTAAACTGTGCATTTTGTTAACTGAATAATGGTATATAATTAGCTCAGCCTAACATCCGCACAGAAGGCTCTTTGTCCCTAACTCTCCTAGCCAACAGGGAAGCTAGTGTATTGACATGCGAATGACTGAAAGATGAGCTGATCCAGGCCTTTGACAGATTGATTGATAGATTGCTGCCAGACCCCAGGTGGCAGAGCATTCTGTTCCCAGGTTGGCTTGCTGAAATTTCGCTGACTCAAAAACCCAGATTTGTGTGGGTAAAGATCAAAGGCATATGTTTATCTCTCTTGATTGATTGATGTATTTTGGAGGTCATTGGTTGGAAACATCAGTCTATTCATAAATCACTTTGTCGCAACATTATTTATGACTGGCCATGGCAGTGAGTGGTGTAGGGCTTTTGATGTTTAACATCAGATATAATTTATAGAATTTCTTATCTTGTAAGCACACTACCAGAAAATACTCACCAGTTCACCATTCTCATATTTTTATTCTGACTCTTCAAAGTTGTTCATAAAAAAGCAGCAACAAATGCTTTTAATTAATTATTGATTTAGTATAAATAATCATCTTTGTTTAAGAGATAGTATTACACTATTAATCATATAGTATGCTTTTTTCCATGATATTACTAAGTTTTTTGTAATTTATTTTTATTTATTTTTTTATTCGGTAAACAATAATACATACAGAGCAACATGAAAAGAAAGACATCAAGTGAACTGATAAATAAACAATTGTTAACAATTTTACAAAAAAAAAGAAAGATACAGCAGATCGCCCATATAACCTATCAAAAGTGCCATCTTGTGTTTGGTTTATTCTTCTTGATTGAGTTGTAACTAACTTCAGTTAAAATCATTTCTAACAAATATGCAAGAATTATAATTATAAAAATATGATGATATATGATTTTAAGCCATAAGTGATTTTGGAAATCATTTGTTCTTTTCTTTTTATTTTTCCATATTGCTAATCAGATTAGACACAACCTGAAAATTTGATCTGGCCAATGGAATTTCAAAAGCATGATTTTTATCTCACTGACCCAGTACAGTAAATTGAGTTACCAGCTTAAAAAAAATTGATCTTTTTGTCCGAATAGTTTAAACTATGTAATAATTATTAGACTCCACACATCTGGAAGAGTGCCAGTGAATGGGAAAAACTGTGTAACCAATCATTCATGTACATGACATATCTGGGCCAGGCCCCAGCTCTCCGCTTATGTCCAAAGCAGATCAAGATATTGTCTCATAGGTTTTGATGTGGCCATAAATTTAATATTGTACATGCCATATTATTTGAAGGGAAAGGATCAAGTAAACACTAATTTGTAATAGATCATGCAACAGCATGACCCTGTGAACAAAAAGAATATGAGAACAGAAGGAAATAAATCTGTTATTAGGAGGATATAAGTTGTATGCAAGAAGAATAACAAAACTCATTGTTTTTAAGCGAGCTTTAGAGAAAGCAATGATTTTATTGTACAATATTATTAAAGGAAGTGTAAAACATTGTTAAGTTTAACTAACATGTGTCATATAATATGTATAACATTATCAATGGT
>NW_022720123.1:1122129-1147353 GCF_011630105.1 Anneissia japonica | reverse complement strand
TGAAGCAGCTAGCCCGGCCACCTCCCTCATCTTTAAAGTTTTCAAAATTTAATCATAATGGAGATAAAAAGAATATTCAAATTTAAAGTCTTGAAACTGAGTGCCGTTTCTGGCTACCTGGAAGTGCCATATTATCATAAAGTTTCTTTTCTCGGCTCCAACAATTTTTTTAAACCGAAATAATTTAGTTTTTAAAAGGAATCTAACATCAAATAAATTGCCATTTACATTTTACTTTTTGCAGAAATTACATATTCAATGATAAAATATTCAAAGATAAAAAAAAGCCATGAATAACACTTTTTATTTTTTTTCCATTTAAATGTTAAAAAATAGCAACAACATAATCAATAAATCAACATAAATCATGCATCTATTAATACTAAAATAATTTATTTGTGGCCAATTTTAAGGAAGCGGAATCACAATTTTCCAGAAATTCAATCCGGGTAATGGTAAACCCCACAAACAATGAGTTTATATGAACATCAAATTATTATTATTTAAAGAGAGTTCTACAATCGTAATTAAAGGGTTTGGATAGGGGTTCGCAGTGTGTTTGGAGGATTGTGGTGTATTTGCAAGTATTTTTTCACCAAAAAAAATCAACATTTTAACCAAGAAATAGGTTCTTATAAATATTTAATTAGATCTTATTGATATACCAAGTGAGTCAATCACAATTGAATATTTTGGTTTTCTACAGTGTGTTTTAGGAGGTATACACACATAATGGGCCTATTTACTGTAATAAAAATGAGATAAAATTACCTTTTTTCAAGAGGGGGAAATCATTAAATTTTGAAGAACTTAAAAAGTCATTAAAAGACACCTCAGAAGTAGGGAAAGCTCATTTCCGGCCATCTAGGAATCAAAATTGTCCAGGACCCTGGACACTTTTCCGGGACCCTGGACCCTTTTTGGGGTTTAAAAAAAAAAATTTTGAACCCCCTCCTTCAAATCCTGGATCCGCTCCTGTGTATTTTAGTCAACCGACAAACCATTTGTTTTGGTGTGATATTCACATAAGGGAATTGACATGTCGAAAAGGACGCGAAGCCCCGCCTGCAAAGTCACGAAAACCTTAGACAATGGCGGCTAGACTTACCGAGTTGGCGAAGATTTTCTTTGCTATCAACCTTCGTTAAGAAAGAGAATTCAGGGTAGGCGGTATGCAAATGAATCATATATTTATAGTGTTAATCTATTTCATGGAACATGGCCGCGAAATTGTTGTCAAAGCCTCTGTATTTCGCTCCCAAAGGAAAAAGGAAAAGCCGCATTCAGTCAACCTTGTTTCGGCAAAGGCCAAGTCACTGATGCGCACTGCTCGTGTAAATCTGGGTATCCACAGTATAACCAAGCATAGACATCTTGGCCTAGGCTCACGTATGTTTTGCATTTAAACCAGCTGTTTTAAGGAAATTAAAATGTCCGAGAACAAGTTTTTGATCACGTGACTAAATGACGCTCGCTGATTAGTCAGTTTATCTGTCAATTAAATCTCGTCGAGATGTTAATTATGAGGAGGGACACAGTCAAATGGAAGGATAAATTGGAAAAGAAAAATTGGCATCGATAATTAGGCTATACGGTATATTGTAGCTTTATAGTAATACTAAAAATTTTTTTTTGGTATTGGTATGGATTTGTTGTTTTAAATAAACAAATTTATCTTAAATATGAAATTAGTTATGAAATTTCTCTATTTGGAATATATTATTAAATATTTAAAAGAATAAATGAACATAAAAATATTATAAGTTTAATTAATTTAATACAGTTAAACTTGCCTAAGTCAACATTACCTAACTTGAATAATTTAAGTCTAACTTATTTTACTTGCCATATTGTTGTGTTTCCATTAATTAACAAGCCGTAAGTCAAATTTTATCTAAGGTGAACAATTTTTCAATAGTATTTTGGATTCGAATTTAGGCAAGTTATACTGTATTAATTTTTGCCATTTGTAATAAATTTATTAAAATTTTAATTCTAAAAAATAAAGAAATGATTATTTCCATTATCCATATCAATTGTCTCTAAATAATGAATCGTGGAACATTAGTGGTTTACTCTCACACTTTTGCTTTCAAGTTCACATAGGGTACTTTGATAAAAAATTAAGTTAATACATCAGTGTTGTTTGTCTGAACAGCAGTCCCACTAAGGAACTCTTTGAATCAACAAAACAGTAAGCTATTGTTCATATTAATAAGTGGAAAAATTGCAATTAATTCTCCCTTAATAATGCTGTTAATCTAAACAAACTCCTTTTTCAGTGGTTATAGTAGAATAATTTGATGTTTTCATGTGTGAAATTATATTAGAAGCTTCGTGGTAAACAAAAAAACCAAGCAGTAATCCTGTATGGCGCCCTCTATAGTATTACATGCTCAACATGGCTTAAAAAAGTTAAGCCTGTATTTATTGTAAAGTTTATTTTCAATGTTGTCACCATATAAACTTGTAAAGTGCTAGTTTATATAATTTCTCTCAATTGGTTTAGCAATTAATGAAGAGAAACTGAACAATAGCCAATCAGATTAGAGAATTTAGTATGTTTATATTCTCAACAGGTATTCTGAAGGATGAATGACTTACTGTATATTATCGCGTATAAGGTGATCTGCTTATAAGAGGATCCCTGAGTTTGAGAAGATGTTTGGAAGATTTTTGTAGGTTGATGATGTAAGATGACCTCTTCCCCCTTCCCCCCCCCCCATTTCGCCATTGGAACTCCTTTCAATATGATCCACTGGTACCAAGCTTTCATTTAGTCTTCAAATCATCATACAAGTCTACGGTTTAGGAAGTTCATAGATTTCATTATATCAGCATTTAAAAAGCATTATTTAAAACTTACTGACAATTTAAACAACCACCAATATTGTATGGCATTCACTTCTAGCTTGTCAAGTGTACATGGTGACCATACTAACAGTTAGGGTAGCTTCATTTCAGTAGTAAATTTGTATGTTATTGACGATCCGCACATAAGATACACATAATTTTTCAAATAAACAAAATTGTATGTTGCACGCAACATTGTATGTTTTTTGATCGTAATTTGCTATTTTAAGTCTTGTCTTATACGCAAGAATATACGGTACTATAACATTTGTGAATGACTGTCACTTGAAAAATGGTTTTCTTCAGTATTCTGCTACTGGCAATAATATGACAGTTATTAGCTAAAATGCGGAAAAAATATTTTTTTGCTAACATTTCTAATAGTTGAAAATGTGTTTGTCTGTCAGTCACTCATAAGTGTCAGATGTCATATTCTTGAAGTATGACATTAAAGCCTACAGTAAAATGTTTAATGTGTGTGTGTATGAGGGTATTCCACAAGGCTGATTGTGATGCCATTGAGGATAAAGCCATGAATGTTGGATTTGTCTGTCCCTCACATGACAAGGGGCAGTGTCCTCTAAATGTCAATCATACTTGCTTGCTTGTGTGATTCCGAGAAGGTTGTTGAAATGTTCGACTGATTATTCTCGATCCTCAGGTGTTTTCTATGCAATCGTAGTTTCTTATAGCCTGTCCTCGCATCTTTCAAAATTTATATTGTCCTTTATTGAAAAAAAAAATTATTGTCATTTTGAATGTTGTTCTGAATATATTCATGAACATGTAATATTTGCTTTACAAAACATTGAAGGAGAAATAATTAATTCCTTTTTTAGAATAAATCTTAAGTTTTTTTAGAATGTCAAATAGTATTACTAGGAGTAGGACATGTTGTTAATATGATTAATAGATACCGGTAATTAATATTGTATATTGTGGGAATATTTTATTTTTTTTATACCTTGTTTCACAAGCTTATTTTTTAAATAATCCTCTGAGGAGGGCGGGGGGAAAATATTGGATTTCTCATAGGAAAATAATTTTGCTAAATCCGTCTAGGCAGCGGACAAAATAGAAATATGATTTTATTAATGAATTATTCGGTGTAGTAATGAGATTGATAAATGCTTTAAATTTGTATAAATAATAAGGAAGAAGTATATATTTATTTTTGGAGATTTCAGTGGAGCGGATTGTGCAATAAAGAGGGGCAGTGCCTCTAAATGTCAATCATACTCGCTTGCTTGTGTGATTCCGAGAAGGTTGTTGAAATGTTCGAGGGTGCAATAAAAACAAATAACATTTTATTTTTTAAAATGAAATTTCCATTTTTTGGTGGCAGAGGGTGTGCTAACTGGCCAAAATTGAAATTTTATTTTTATTATAAAATTACCATTTTTAGTGGTTGGATGGTTCACTAAATAAGGTATAAAAAAATTCTCGCCTAAAATATAACCAGCTCTCATGTATTTATTAAGGAAAATATAGAACTTAAAAATAGTTAAGCATATTGCTTTTCCTTGGCATCCCTGTTCAACCTTTTTTGTTTCTTTGTTGAAAGATTGAAAATAAAAATAAAATAAATAAATAAAAGCAGATAGTCCTAATGTTCAATATTTGCATTTAACAAAATTATTGTTATTGTTAAAATTTGTTGTTATTGTAGTAAATGTAATATATTATTATTATAGTAATATATTGTAAATTATATAATGTATAGTGTTGGAGAATCATTCTCACCCCTGTATTAAAAACAAACCTTTGATTATTTTCATTTTAATGACTAAAAATGTAGTTACATTGTAAAATTGTGTTTCTTGAATTCTATCTACATTTGGATAAAGAGTGACAAACACACATTACTGTATAAATCTGGTACGTTTCCAAGAGGGCAGTATACGGCATTGAATACTAGTTTGTGCGTTGTGGTGTATGATTTATTAAGGTACTGTTAAAGTCCATTAAGAATATTAGATTATAAAACAATAGAAACATATGACCTTAGATAATTATTATAGTAATATGTTATGATTAAATAGTTTTGAAATCGTAATGACATAGGTATGGTTAAAATTAAGATAAAAATTATATCAGTTTACAAGAATACATTTCTTGTAGTTAACAAGAAAGTTGTCGTGTGGGAAAATTAATTTTGCTTAGGAATTTTGTAACATTTTTGGCCTTAATCTTATGGATATAATTTTTATCTGTGTTGAAATTAATACTTTATTGTCATTCATACTGGAGACAGGAGAATAGATTATATAGAGGCTGTCTGTACTATAATTGCTCATCTCAACAAATTAAAATAATGCTGGAATTTCCACAATTTTTAGTCTTCAAGGCTGTCAAACTCATGGCGCCCATTCCATCATTTTCCAAAAAATGTCTCCGTTGCCTTCAAGACAACTAGTAGAATTTCAGATGTCAATTTTCAAAACGAGCAGACAAAAAAAAGGCAACCACTTTGAAGTATTCACGTTGGTGCGAAAATGTGCTTTGATATTAAATCATGGGAAATAGGACAGACCCATGCATGGCTAAACGGTTAAAAGCGGTCACTGAATTTCTTCCCAATGGGTCAGGAATTACCGTTGCAAGCAAAGAGTTGATGGTCTGACATCCACTCTGCTCTTTCTTGTCCAAACTTTCAACGTCAGAATTGATTAATCGTGCATGTTTCAGTTTATGGCATGGCAACGTGCAATCTCAGAGCCGTTGGTAATGAGAACTGGCAAGGTTGATTGCTCTAGCCGAAATTTAGACTCGGTAAAGTCCAAGTGAGCCCTCTATTATACTTTTGGTGCACTGTGTGTAAGTTGTGGTTTATTGTTGATATGTAACAAACTTGGCTCTAAACTAAGTACAGTAACTTATAATTAGAATTCAAGTGCAGTACAGTAAGTTATAATTATACTCAACAAATATTACCATTCTAACCAATCAGAACATGGTCAAGGTTCAAAGTTTAATGTTCATGCTGAACCTGAGTATAGTACTATCAGTTATTATTAGAACTTCAGTGTATAATTAAATACAGTAAGTTCTAAAGTTATATGCAACAATATTCAACAGCCAACCATGCTTTGTTTAAGGAGTAGGATAAGCATCTGTATGGTTACTTTCTTGGCCCGTTTTGTGTTCATATTTTTGGTAACATCTCCACAATATTCAAAAAGTCGCCCATCATTGTTATAAAAAATTACTAGTCTAACAAGGCAGAACTTGGTTCATATTTGACCCAGACTCTAGGCACAAAGTTCAAATTATACAGTAATACATTGTAAATTGTATTTAACAAATGTTACCAGTCTAAAGAGGCATGCCTGGGCTGGATGAAGAGACTGTTAGCTGGTTGAAGACAGAACATGATTTAGGTTTTACGTATTTATTTTTAAATATGTATTACTGCAGGCACTTTCATTACAATTGCTGTTTTTCGAAGTGGTACGTTTACAAAACATTAAAATAAAAAAGAAGATTAACTACATTAAAAAAAAAGTGTAAAAGAAAAGTAATGTACAGTAAAAGTTTTAAATTAAAAGAATTTTGGAAAGAAAATAATTTGGTTTCATTTGAGATACAAAAGTTCTTTTGCCCCGAAAAATATTACAATGTGGAACTGCCGGGTTCCGATTATGATGGCTGGGAATTTTATAATTAGCAGCTATAAGATTGGATAATTCTATTATGTTTAGAGGGATGTCCTCTTTTATGATAGGAATGTAAGTCAGTTTATGCAGGTACATCAATGGTCATCATTGGAAGTTTTTCAAGAATTATGGATTCAAAATATTTGTCATTCTTCGATTTCAATTACGTGAAGTTACAAACTAGTAAGCAGTGTTTTCTGATTTACAAAACCTTGTATTTGGCTTTATAACATTTAGAAACAAAACAACAACAGTGATAATGCCTGTTTATGATTTATGATGGATAATCATCTTAGTCTCCAATAAGACTCTTTCACTCCATCACTTCTGTTTCAAGAAAAATGTGTTAGAGAATGAGTATCTGACGTGTCAGGTTACTCAATGATTGATGCCTGAATTTGCTAATTTTGAGTCTTTAAGTGTTTTATATCATCACTTTACCAGTTGCTCCATTTTTGTGTAGAAATTATATTTTGATTCATAGTGAAGTGCTAATTTTCAGAAAACTTGTTTCCCCAAATAATAATGGGCGATGATACTCTCATTGCATGCCAAAGAACATGCTGATCAATTGTGACAATGTAATTCTACGAAAGCAAGTGTGTGTGGTGACAGATCAGTGAAATAACTCATCATTTTGTATTGTGCAAACTTTGTTAAAGGCCTTTGATTTAAAATCTGGCCATGAAAGAGTGTAAATTATCATTATTGCTGCCAATATTGTTTACATACGGGCTTAAATTAAGGCCAATTGCCAAGAAATACATCAGTACTGCTTATTTATTATTGACTTCACTTTAGTCTTTCATAAGTTTTATATCCTAATTACCTTGCCCTTCAGATACAATGTTAAGTTGTTAGTCTTTAAACATGATCTGCATGAAAAATGAATTGGTGACAAATGTCCGAAAAAAATTTGAATTGTTTGCAACATTGATAATGATATTTAAATTATTGCATTGTCCTTAAAATAAAAATAGTTTATTGTGTAGAGTGTTTAAATATATCAGCCCCCTGTAATTATCCATTCTGTCTATCCCGTTGTTTAATCAGTCCTAATGCATTTATATACCGTATATTCTCGCATAAAAGGCAATCCGCATGATAACCCCTTAGTTTGGACAATTTTTAAGTCTTCCTTTGGATATGATCCACTGGGACCAAACCATAATTTGGCCTTCAAATCACCATAAGTCCAAATTCCAGGATTAGTAAAGCTCATGGATTTCATTGTATCAGGATTTAAAAAGCATTACCGTAATTAAAATAATTTCAACAACCATCTTGTGTGGCATTCATTTCTGGTTCGTCAAGCATACATGGTGACCATACCAGTTCGTAGCTTAATATTTCAGTAGTAAATTTTGTTTACTACGGTTGTATGTTGCGCGTATACAATTCCCCCTTTTTTTCGATTGTAATTTGCTATTTTAAGCCTCGTCTTGTACTCGAGAATATACGGTAATAATTATTTCATGTTAAAATAATTCTCTAAATACACCTGTAACCCTTGTTGAACAAGACGGATAGGCTGTAATGTAATTTTAACTTTGATGTGGACAGGTGAATTGTGCCCATCTACAGTAAGGTTATGTAATACCCACAGGGAATGATTATACAGTACAGTACAACACTCTTAGATGTATATACTGATTTGTTAAAATAACATACCCTTACCTATCGTCAGTAACTGTATTGTAATGTTAGTACTGTATGTGCAGTAGGTGTGAAAGAAAAACTTGAATTTGTCCATGTTTCCTCTGTGGGTATTATACTATAATGTGGCAGCAGGTATGTATTATATTTTCATTATGTTTTTCTTTTAATTATTGTTCATTTGATTTTTATTTCTGATTTGCGTTTCTATTATATTTTTTTTTGTTCGTGTGATTCACTTGTGAAAACCAGTACTGTGTCACTGAAAATGCTATCAATTTAAAGGCAAAATAAATAAATAAATAAAATAAAATAAAATAATAAATTTTAGCTTTTGCTTTATCAAGTATTTCTCAAACGAGTCAGCTCCGAAGAGCTGTAAAGGCTAGTGTACCCTCATAATCTTTAATAATTAAGTACAATCAAGCCATCCTTTTTCGCAGAATCTTATTTTGCCTTTTAATATATAATATTATATAATATAGGTAATTATTTTTTTTATTATTGTCTTTGTTATTCTTATTATTTGTGAAGAAAACAATTACCAATTTAAAGAAAATGTGTTTACTGTTTGAAATAATATTCAGTGGAGCATTATGGGATATGCTAAGGCTATGATAAGTTATTTTTGGATAGCCTGTAAGTGTAAACGAACTGCCATAACCAAATAATGTGGTAATGAATTAATGGTCGAAAAGATGGAGTGTACCGTAGGAGGATGATTGATGAATAGATAGGTAGATAGATGAGCAGACAGGTTGATCGATGAGTAAGTCGATTGATAGCAAGGTGCATGATGGATGAACTTTAATTCAATATGATTCGTAAGCTCACAGAATGATGGATGTTTCTCGAAGGCTCAATTCAACCGAGGTAACACAAAGATTGGTGTCAGTCGTCCGAAAGTAAGCCAGTGTTTTAAAAACTACTATTAATTTGGGTCAAAAAAAGTGTGAGGTAGCCTAGAAAACCTGGCCCATTGCACTGACCTGTATTATTAGATGAAGATGCGTAAAGGGAAGGAATAGAGTTTCTTTGATTTTCAAGAATGTTACTTTGTATAGACCTATTGTATGCCTATAGTTGGCCTCCTAATATTTCATTATTAAGAAATTGATTTATCTATAAAAAAAAAAAATATACATAATTTCAAAAGACATTTCCTTATCTTTTGATTTTTTTTTTTCAATTTCTACAAAATGTTCGTACAAATATGAAATAATATGTGATGAAGCTCATTAAACAAGATTTTATGGAAGTGGTTCCTCTTAATTCAGAATCCCTGATAAATAGTGGTAGCCCACAATATAGCAGTTGGTATTATTGCAACTGTACTAATAATTTAAACTCTAGCAATAGGTAACATGGGCTATATCCTCATCTGTAGCACCAGTGGTGCTATAGCCACAGCTATGGCAGCAGTGATAATTAAACATCAGTATAAATATCTTTTTTTTTTTGTAACAGTATAACTACCATACTCTGATGGTTATATATTTATATTGTTTTTTAACTTCTTATCAAAATATTAATATTAAATCAGCTGTAAATATAATAGGCCAATGGGTACATTGTTTTTTTTTTTTTTTTTACATAAAAGGGAGTGATTGCAATTTAAGCAAATCTGCTAAAATAGGCTGTAATGCAATTGTTTTGTTTTTGGGTTAGGTCTCAGAGTTTTTTTCCCACGCATTTTAAGCATTCACTGTCTTGCATTGCTATCTAACATGTTTTAAGTACATGGATACTACATAAGAAGTTCAGTCTAGCAGTAGGAAAGCTAAAGTGTCTCATCGTCTGAACCAATCCAATTTGTGTTTTTAATCTAACCAGGATAAATCCTTGAAATCTGTTGTCGGATGGTGAAGAGTACATACTTCGAGCGTTACATCAATTTGTTACGTTGTTTGCGAGAGTGTTGAGATTGATCATTGCTTGCCATGTGTAGCATCTTTGCCTTGGGTCTGTCAGTGTTTGAGTGACTTAAATTACTATATTAAAGCATGTGATGAATGGTCTTACATTTCTCTAGCCAACCTCTACGTTTGTATATTACACAGCAACAACAAGGGGCCAATCACCCCCACAAAACTGTCGGACTGATGTGCCCGTAGTCAAAAAGTGTCAGAATGGTGAAATATAGCTGTTTCTACAACCATCTGATAAATTTGCACCTATAGAAAAAGTACACAGTTATCTATCAAGAAGACGGTAACATCTACTAAAAACAACATCGTTATTAACCACTTTGACATACATGTGCCTTGAGGGCGCTCTTCTAAGTGCTATCTAATTGTGTATATTGATGTGAGTGCATATGGATCAACATATTGTTAGATATATAGACTGAAAGTTTGGATTAATCGTTTGTAATATCAAGGACCATAAAAAAAAATTTTTCTTAAAAGTAATTATTCAAATCAGGTATTTCAATCTTCAAAATAGAGGAAGAAATGTTGAGTAGATAGGGTGACACTTGACACAGACCTTAGCAAAAGAAATTACTGTGTCTGATTCATGGTTTATGTTGTCAGACAAGAAATAATCTACTTTTTTTATGCACAAACATTCATAAAAAATATATTACTATATTATAATATCTTTGTTTTATTCACTGCAATAAAGTACATAATACCATATGGCATTATAAAAAGTATAAGAGTTTATTTTATTGACATTGTCAGTAATACTGTAAAGCAAATGCTAAAATTTATAAAGGAATCAATGTTATATAAACATATTACAACATTTATAAAGCGCTATTTCATGAAAATGAGAGCACTTTTTTTGGTATTTTTTGACTAATATTGTAGTGATGAAATACATCTAACAGAAGTAAACCAGAAAGTGAGAAAATAAAATTAAACAACGCAGATAAAACCAAACACCACCGCACCGTTCCCCAGCAATTTGAGGCTCAAGGCACAACAGAACAGTATTCACAGGTGCTCGAATGATGTTGGCATCTAGTCCTATTTAATTCCTAGTTAAACATGAGAGTTTAGTTTAAGCTAGTTTTAATGGTATCATATTTTCTCTCATTTTTTAAGTAAATAGAAAAAAATACATCTGTTTGCAAATTTTAATGTTTTTAGTTCATTTTATACTGTGTAAATGGAATTGTAAAAGTAGGAGTTTAATGCACTGACATCCTTACATGTTGTAGTCTATCAAATCAAAAGCTATAAAACTATTTAAGTTTATAAAAAGGAATCCAACATAATATATATAACATGAGCGTTTAAGCTGGTTTAAATGACGTCAGCTTTCCTCTCGTTTTGAAGTAAAAAAAATATTACATTCAGATTTTCATTAACCGGTATACATGAAAGCCAGTCTGTTTGAGATAATGAACTAAATTTCATACCGCATGACAGAATCTTACATATGTTAAGCACAAACCTTCGTTGACCACTCCTGACCCTAAAGCGCACCTGTATGGATTTACAATGTTAAAGAGACATCATTTATCCCATCAACCTCTTGTTAAGATACAATACCCCTGCAAGGGAGGAAATGTAATTCTTATCCTTGCATCCTTACACTGTTGTCTTCAAAATCGTTTTATTGTGCATGGGTGATTGATTAATATCATCTTGCAAATGTTGCTGATTGATAACAATAATAGGTTTGTGGCTGCTTCTGTGAAGTCACCTCTTCCCCATCTATCACACGCTGGCGTCAGCCAGGCGGCTTACTTCACATATCCCCTGTAATTGTAGTTCATCTACGTACTTGCTTGGTTGGATTGACTAGGGAGACAAATTTTCCATCCATCATTCTCAGGGTTAGCAGATGATATTTATATGGATTTTGAAATTTGGTAACTAAAAAGAAAGAATCAAATCTTAAAATAACCGTGCCTAATCGAGGTTGACGCGATTGAATTTTTTTTCTTACATTGCTTCTGTGCTTGCCCACTCGACTGGTTTTAAAGTAACAAGAGAATGTTCGCAGGTGGGGGTGCTAATTTTTATGATCTTCTTAATATGTTAGACATTTTACACCCCCTACTAAAACTCATCATTGTGCATATTGTTCGGTAGCCTTCAAGAGTAACTGACATAAATTCTAATAAATTAAATTGGTTGTTTTGTAACATAGAAATGACATATGAGCCCTATATAAAAAGGAGGAGGAAATGATCAGTAATAATTAGTGATTTTTATTGAACAGTGTCTTCAATTTGTAATGCATTTTTACGAGACGTAGATCCGTAACAAATCGAGATTATGGAGTCTAATGCGATTAATTGACAAGATAGTAGGTGTAATACATTGTTGCTGTTATGTTTATTCCCAATGACTACATCTACTCATTCTGTCAATATAGCAGCTTTACAAAATGGATGTTAAAAATAAAATAAAATAAAAAAAATATGCACTTCGAGAATGATTTATTGGCGCTATATAAACATTTTTTTAAATTATTATTAAATATTGTTATTACCTTTTTTTTATATTTTTTTTTTATTCATTCAGGCACAAAGGCCAAGAATTGACAATAACAATATTAATCACTGTCTTATTTAATAAGTGACAATTATTTGCATAAGACAAACATATACATGAATTTCTACATAAAATATTAGGTATCTTAGGAGTAGAGATATATTGTCACTGACACCCACAAGAATTAGACCCAGGACCCTGGAATTGGAAGGCAGTCATCGTAACCAGCTCCAGTCCTCTCATTTTATTTATTCATTTTAAGGTTTTGTCGATTTTACCATTTTTTAGTCACCATGTTTTTTCTTAAGCTTTGTCTACACTATCAAATTTCATCAAAAAAAGCGTCACATAAAATCATGAACACGAAGTTTAACACGTTCAACTTTTTTGATACAATTTGATGATATGTGATATGATGTCATCGTACCCATAATGAGCACATCACATTTTGTTGTCACATAAAATTTGATAGTACAAAGCTTTATACATACAAATGTTCTTAGGAACCAAAACTATTAGGCCTACTACTGTAATAATTCTTTTTTCTCTCAAGTCCTCTCTAGACTATTAAATTTTATTTGACAAAAAAACTGTTATATTCCCATATATAGTAATGATGTGCCTATATATGGTCAAGATGTGATGTCATCATGACCATATTTAGGCATGTCACATGTTTTTGTCACATAAATTGATAGTCTGGACAGGGCTTTAGTCAAAACATGTGACATGTCTAAATATGGTCACGATGACATCACATCATGACCATATATAGGCACATCATGTCTATATATGGGAATACAACAGTTTTTTTGTAATAGTCTTGACAGAGCTATAAACAAAAATGATTTAAATATGTATATTATTTCTAATGAGAAGCTAATGGTTGAAGATACGGGTGATTGAGCTCTCATCACTCGCCGTTGTTTCATGATACATTGAACAATTCTTCATAAATCTGTCTCAATTCCACCATCATCATTGTCTTGTCATTTTCTTGGCAGGTTAAAATTCTCAAAAATTAATGTCATTCACATCCGTTTCCAGTGGGTCTTGGCTCCCCTACGTCGCCGTCATTAATCACATGCTTTGATCCGTAACTTATCACTACTAGTGGATATTGTTATCCGACGTACTTCTGGATAAAAACATACACAATTTTTCAAGTGCGTAATGACTTCCATAATATGAGAACAGAGGCAATCTTCCACCTAGGATTTCATGGAGATTGACAATGCTTATGGATGTCTATATAATTATGGAAGAATATTAGATAAATATCAATGTTCATAATTGTATACTATTTATATATATTTACTAAGCATTTTGAAGTTTTCCAGGTAATTTGCTTTGCCCTGATTGTACAGTTACAATACTTACATATCAGGTCCTAATGGAGAAATCCAACTGAGCACAATCACCTGGCCTATGCTCATTTGTTAGTGCAACCAAACAGCAATCTGAGATTTTTCTGTTTGAAGCCCTGAACAAAGTAAAAATAACACTATTTGTTACAAATAATAAATTTCTGACCGACAGATAATAATTTCCAAATGTCCATAAGCAGCTAAATAATTTTTTTGCCAAAGATGTGACTTTTTTTTATACTTTGTTTCGCAAACTCATTTGATTAAAGATTGTCAGAGGAGGGCTGAAAAAAAAAAAAAAAAATAGAAGTATATATTTTTTTTCTTATTTAGGAAATGGTTTTGCCAAAAACATCCAGGAGGAGAAAATAAACTGAAATATAGTTTTTTTTTTTCTTATTTAGGAAATGGTTTTGCCAAAAACATCCAGAAGAAAATAAAACTGAAATTTTATTGTGGAATAAAGTTTAGTAATGGGATGGTTAAATGCTTTAAATTAATATAATTGGAAGAAATATACATATCTCAGTTTTGGAAATTTTGAGGCAGCAGCAAGTGTAATAAAAATAAAGAAAAAATTATAATTTTTACTGAAATTTTCATTTCTTCGTAGCGGTGGGTGCACTAATTAGCTAACAATAAAATTTAATTTTTATTCAAAATCATCATTATTGGCGGGCAGCTAAACAAGGTATAAAAAAAGTCTTAGTCGTATTAACAAAGTCCTATCTACAGTATTTTTATTCATTTTTTCGAGATAACATGAAAGCATGCGCTTTAGTGGTAAAGTGAGCTTCCAATTGACAGATAATTTTTCATTAAGGTAAATTTCATTTCTGGTTAATCTTGATTTATTTGTTTTACAGGCAGTTTGTCTTTTCATTTTGAAATTTAATAAAGGATAAGAATATTTCTTAAGCATTAGCTGCAATTTTATAACCATTCCTAGGCACACAATATATTTGTGGAATACATACCTATAAATCTCTGTATTATTAATATTATTGATGTTTATATTATAACTCAAAATTAGTAATAAAATTGTGTAATTTTACATGTGCATCTGATATTCGGATGCAACTACTAGTTATCAGGAAGTTTTATAGTGGATCTAACGATGTCCTAAACAGTGATCGTAACCCGACAGCCAGGCATGCACTGTGTTATCCAAAAACATCATGTTTGTCAGAGACCTACAGTGGGCTTGTCCAACTTCCAGCTGCTATCATTTTGTACTAGCAGCCATCTACTAAAAAAGATATATTCATAAGAAGTGACATCAGAAGTAGACATTATTTTTAACTTGATAAAATAATAGTTAACTAAATATCTTTGTATCCTTCACTAATCCCCTGGAACAATTATGTCACAGGAGAAATACCTAAAAGTGCATTGCCCAGAGCAAAGTACCTACTCCATTCATCTCATCAACATTAGCGTCATTACATTCATTAGTAACATCCGTTCACCTTTGAAGCTATCATCTTCCTAGTGCCATTGTACCCATCTTTGATGATTCCTGTTCCCTGGTGACATCTGCATCATTTCTAATCTGTTTATGCCTCTTATTCTTATCTTACTATCCCATTTTCCTTTGCTGTGGCAGATCCAGAATGATTTTCAGGGGTAAGGTGACAAAGCCCTATAGTCCGAAATTGGTGGAACGTATGGTCGGGAAATGAACATTTTGTTGTGTTCTCTTCCCCTTTTTGTGGGTTCAGGAAGATTTGGTGATTTGTAGCCATTTTATTCTCTTAATAGTCAATCTTGGTTAGTGATATTTTGCTGCTGCCGGGGATGGGGGAAGGGCAGCGGTGTATCTAGGGTGTGCGCTGGGGCGCACCCCCCTCCAAAAATTACTGTCAAGTAGTTAAAAATCACTTATATTGCGAATTAATGCCCCTTTTGTCTTCCCATCATTTGCAACTGATTTGTGTGATCGTAAGGAGCTGGAATTACTTCTGAAATGAAACGAAAAAGTATTTTTGAATGAACAGTTATTCTGAAACTTTTACCACATATTTGACATTCCCCCATAGGTAGGTGACATGTACATGTCATAGCATCATCACTATGTCTCATTAGCCTTTCATTTAATGTGACATCACTCAATATTTAAAACTGAGCAGGAGAGAAAAAAAGAGAGAAAAAGCAATTTCAAGCACTGTGCAGAAACCTACAGTTCTTGACAGGAGCCATACAAAACACCCAGCATGAAAGCTGATTGATTAATGATATTCTTTAATGTATTGTGCATAGGCAAATGTATCAATAACAATAACACAATAGAAGGATAACCACTTAATCCTTTAGCTTGATGTCCAATGACTATTATACAAATGAATACCTTTTTGTGTGCATACAGTAAAGTATAACACATCTAAAAAATGTGGATTGATTTTACCAATTTATTTATTGTTTGTATTCTTTTTGCCATTAACTTGCCTGCTAGGTATATCAAACTATGGAATAATATTCATAAATTCTCTTTTTGAGATGTTTAGCAATTCTAGCAATTGCCAAATTAATTTGTGTCTTATTGACAAAAGCATGTGTTGTTCTTCTAGCAATTTTTATTTTTGAGTGTTTTTTTTCTTGATATTTTGGGTGGTAATTCAGTACGTATTATAAATTGAATTAAGTTTTTTTTTTATACCTATATTACTCATTTCCTTAATTTCATTTTTAATTTTTTTAAATATTTATTGTATCTTTCATAATCTATACCCTTTGTAAATTTGTTCATTGTTTTTGAAGTAGTTTTCAGATTGGGGGAAAAATGGTTGCTGAATCCATCTTTTTACAATATCTAATCTTGTTAATTTTACATTTATAAAGTATAATTATTTTTTGTATAAATTTGATCATTTCTGCTTGGAAAATATATTTACCAGAGAAACATTTTTTAAACACATTTTTTTTGCTTTAATATAGGAGTCACTCAGGAACTCATTTCTGTGGTCTCAAAACAGAACAAACTGCCAATTGCAATTATGCTGATTGTCAATAAAGAAACTTTAGCTCTCTTTGCTGAGGACAAGCTGAAAATATTCTTAGTCTCTAGAGGGCTTCTGTCTGATCCTGGCACTTAGGATAAGGACATTTTAAATAATTATAATTACAAGGTTTTTTTGTAAATGCCCAAATTCATATTTAAAAAAATTTAATGAGGTCAAAGGGGTTTTTTAGGTTAAAAACTAGGGTATCATTAGGTATCCCAGGACTTGGGAGTATGAAATGCACTGTGTTGTGGGAATTGAAGTGCCTATAACCTTAATTGCAACATTTCAAAAATATAATTGCTTGAGTATGAACGTTACTGCTATAAGAATAAAGTACAAGTTACTTTAATGTCAATTAAGTTCATTATTTTTTTTGTTTTTTTTGTTTTAAAAAAATTTTCTTTTTTGTCTTGTATGACAGTGGTTTATTCTTTGTTTACTGTAGATGTTTTTTTATTTATAATATGCTTTGCCAAAATTATTGAAATATAATATAAATTGCAATAGAAAATTAAAACCTTTGAATTTTAATTTGAGGGCGCAACAACCTTGCAGATAATTCACAGAATCACAGTCATGACCCTCCCCAAATGACAGTCTTAAAATGACCTACTACAGTATGTTATAAAGAAAGGGAAAAGTGAGGAAAAAAGTTATCCATTGGTAAAACAGGTACATATGTAGTTTTCACCTTTTTTATCAATAGATTTAAATTCATTTGGTCGTAATTTCTTTTTCATTTAGACTACTGTATGTAGTCTGTCTTAGAAAAGGCATATTAAGATGACCTAAAGAGTGATACAAATTTATTTAATATATCATTTAATATTAAAAAAAAATACATTTTTGGTATTTTTTAAGCCAGGCTAATACTGTATTTAATGGTATCTTAGTTGTCTTATCATATGTGTACCCAACAGTCCACTTCAGTATACTGTCAATTTCAAATGCTGATTATATAATTGTGACCCCTGACCCGTTGATATGTCTGACAATATATCAATCGTATAAGTGGAGTTTCAACACTTGCAGCAAGGCCAAACCTAATTTTAACAATGTAAAGGTCACTATTAGATTTGGATTAATGTATACACATGCACGAAAATGGCAACATTTATTCATGTAACTATATTGTATTTATTTCATTAAATCTTAAATTGAATTAGACACTTATTGCACAGAAAAAACACCTGAGGATAGAAATCGTGCATTTATCTCATATGTTTAATTTTAATGTGGATTTATTCAATTTTCAATCCAATGTTATCCTGACTTATAACACATTTCCCTGTAAAATTCTCTCCGTTTTTTCTAGTTTCCCTTTTATCTACATTTCAAGTGCAATAATCATGTATTTTTTTGGTGGTAACCAGTGTACCTAAATTTGAAGGCAATTTAATTATTTTTTCCCGAGTTGAATATTTTCATTGAATATATGAAAAAGAGAGGAAAGAGATTATATTTTATTTAAATTATACTATATATCAAAGTCATCTGTGTTTTTTAACCAGTTAATAAAATCCAATCTAGAAACAATTTTATGAATGTTTAATTATATAAATATATAGGAAAGTTATAGTAGTAATAATATAATAATAAGGTTTTATGTAATAATAATAATAATAATAATTTAACATTTATATAGCGTCAACTCCAAATTATATGATCAAAGGCACTGAGCATTATTAATATTACCCCTGTTCATTGGATAACTTACAATGGCAAACCAGCACACAACGTGCAACCTTCTCTGCTCCTTGGGGAGTATACCTTGTCGCGTGCTACTTGCTTAGCACAAGAAACTAGTACATTCAATGCCACAACATCCTACCAGGTACCCAATTAATCTCTAGGTAGAGAGAGACAAACGTAAAGTGCCTTGCCCAAGGCACAAGCAACTTGCACAGCGAGAGTTTCGAACCCCTGACTTCTAGGTTGGAAGTCCAAGCCACAACCGATGTGCCAACCGCTTCTAATATACATACCGTAATTGACAGAAGCTCTGCTTTGAAATATGCACCACAGTAAACAAGATTCTTTTCATCAGACACTGCTGTGCCAAATGAAATTAATTAATTAATTAATTAATTGTTAGTTTCATGCCCGGGATTTGAAATAATTTTTTGGTGAAGATACATTATTTACTATTTGTTTTTTACTATCCTATATGCTACTAATGTTGAACAGGCTGGTACATAGTAAAAACAGTTTTTTTTTTTTAATAAAAGAATTAAAAAAAAACTTTGTAATGTATTTCTTCCATTTTTGTTCCCACCTCTTAAGCTCTGTCCAGATTATCAAATTTTCTTTGACAAAAAACTGTTATATACCCATAGTCATGATGTGCCTAAAAATATGCCTGACATGCCTAAATATGGTCGTGATGACATCACATCATGACCATATTTAGGCATGTCACAGGTTTTGTCAAACAAAATTTGAGAGTCTAGACAGGGCTTTAGGCTTGACATCGTTCTTTCAGATAGCCATTATTTTTATTGTCCATGGAAAAATGAATGTTTTTTTGAATGAGAGACCATCACCGGTCTGCATGTTCCTCCACTCTTAAATACACTACAGACGCAAGTTATTTTATTGGGTTTTTTTGAACAGGTAATAAGATAGAAATTTTAAAATTATTAGGATGTTTATTTGTACAAAAAATAATTATTTAGAAAGTTCATTTGTACAAAATTTAAAAATCTTAAAATTAAAAAAAAAATGGAATACCAAGACGCAATTCGAACTCACAACCTTAAGTACTTTAGAACACATCCTTAACAGACCGCGCCATCCATGCAACGTGCCCTATTAGTGGTAATGGCAGTAATGTACAGTCCTGAAACCCGTTTTGTTTTGTAGGCGTAGGGGGAACCCTGGGGCCCAACTTAAAAAATGGCGATGAACGTTTGTTTATCACTTCTTAGTTTATGTGTACGTAATTTCCTGCACGTCCATTCAAAACTGGCGACGCTGGACGCTTTTAAGGTTTTGAAAACAAGAACAAGAACAGCAATGTATCTCTGGGGTCAGCACCTTGTGCAGACCCAAATACAACAAATAGTAAATTTTTTCATGAGGCTCCAAAAATTGATAAGGGTGGGGACGAGAAGCTAGAAATTAATTTTATTTGGCCTTATTCATCAATAGTTTAAGATACAACCCATGATCAATGAACTAATAATAAGTAAACTTTTTTATAAATATTGTTGGAAACTTTTAACAGAGCCGCAAATACCCCAATTCAAATTTGGAATTTCAACTTTTCAAGTACAATTTTAGATTCGGAAGGTTATTTTTTAGGGCACAATTTTATTGATTAAACTTACCAGGTAAAACAAGATGACATGATAGTCACACACAAATGAATAAAATTACTGTTTTATTTATTTTAACTGAAGTTTTCTCATTTTGTTTTCACATACATATGTTGATTGCAATCAATCTCGGTTGTTATATAAAGCAATGTTCAACTTTTTAAACAACCTAATTGACGTAAGCTGTAATTGCATTCACACCTACTGTGTTATACTTGGGACGTTCTTCGGAGAGGTGGGACACCTAGCCGAATGCTTTTGCACCCATCTTTTTTTTACTGCATCATAAAATCATTGTAATAAAATATGTTAATGAATCTTTCTTCACCTGATGAGTTTTTGCTGCCTCAACCGACAGACAGTGAGATAGACGAGTAGACACACATGAGACCGGTAGGCGAGTAGACAGGCACGCATCGTTACAGACAGTCCATAATGAATATCTACCAACTCGTAGACAGACATTCGATAAATCAACGCGCTAATCACTGCATGTACTAATTTATGCGTAATTTATTATATGATCATAACTTTCCTGTTTTTCTATTAAATACTTAATATTTATTTTAGTTTATTTTCTTTAGTTATATTAAAAAAAAAAAATATTTTTGCCATGGCCTGGCGAGGCAAACTCAACATAGACACAGAAATGACTGACCAAAGAAAACGATTCATCATAAAAAGATGACTATGTGACACTCTCATTACGCTCACTAACGAACACTAGGGTCAAAGTTCTGTAATCACGATCAGATATTACATAGCTGATCTGTCTAAAAATCAAAATGTTAAGGTTTGTATGTAATATGATACATAGATATGAGAAATGAAGCACTGTTATTTTTATTATGCACATGAATCTATGAATTTGAACTTTCATTTTTAGAGCCAAAGTTATATGGACAAAGATAAATGGGTAGATACATCAGCGTCATATATTGACCATTTAGATAGCCATTGACATTTATTAAATGTTACAGAAATATGTTCCTTCTTCAGCTTTAAAGAGTTCTATTGATAAAAAAATATTTTCACCAATATTTAAGCAATTGTTTTCTAGTGAATGAAATAAAAAATTAAGTTAGTTGCATACAGTAGTTGGAATGATGACATTTTTTTTAATAACATTTTCAATGTATTGAAAGTCTGTTTAAATACCATTGTCTATTTTGTCATTGGCCACAACTTGTTTATTATTGGCTAATCTTGTTTCTCATTGGCTACACCTTTTGTGCCATTGGCCATGTCTACTTTGCCATTGACCATGTTAGTTTTGCCTTTGACCATGTCTGTTTTGTCTTTGACCATGTCTATTAAGCCTTTCACCATGTCTGTTTTGTCACTGGCCATGTCTTTGCTTGGACCATTGTACTTTTCCCTTGACCATGTCTATTTGCCTTAGTAAATGCCTATTTGTCATGGTCATGCTTATTTTGTCAGTTGGCCACATTTGTTCAATTGGCCATGTCTCTTTTACTTTGACCATGCTACTATGTTACTCTGCATAACCTTCCTCGCACAATGTGTTTGTATAGTACTCATATATGTTGCAGTTAAATAAATTTAAAAATAAATGACTGAAAATGAAATATAGATAATATCTATGTCTGATGCTTACGGTCAGGGGCGGATCCAGAATTTTTCAAATCGGGGGAACAACAGTTTCAGAATAGATAAGTGAGAGCACGTAACATTGAAGCATTGAAATTTTTAAAATTTAGTGGCAAAAGTCTGATAGTAGACCATTCTGTATACATTGTCATTAGATTGATGTTTTCATTAAAAATTATGTACTAGTAGTAGTTTGATATTGCGCAGTATCCTTAATTTTCTGTAATTAAGAATACTGATAATAAATGATTTTTTATGCTAGTATACTTACTGCAGCAAATGTTCTTCGACTATTTTCATTTAGATTCGGCAATCCTGCTAAATTCTGTCAAAATTTTACAATTCACAAAATAATGATGTTCAAGGCTTACTTTTTGCATATTCTCAACATGTCGCGATTCGTTGATACTTAACTGATGGATGCGACTTGATAGCAACGTATATCTTCTAATATTATGAATACAACATTTAGTACAGAAATAGGTGAACATTTGCAACAACACTTTTAAAAAACCCCCTATTTTCCCTCATTTTTGCATCATTCAGTGGTTACTATTATCTAATTATTAATTAACCGTTTGAGAGAAAAATCATCAAAAAAAAAAAAGAGCGTTTCATGACGTCGGAATGATTGATGGAAGCAGTAGGTGCCTGTGTGTCCACGTTGACAAGTCGTCATGTGGGGAATAGTATATTTCACGTGAATGACGAACGACGATCATTAAAAGATCCAATGCGTTATGAAATGAAGTGAATTATTATCACACATGTCAACAACTAGGATGGGTGATTGATAACTTGAAGATGTGTTTTCTTCGCACACACACACAAGATGCTTCGTGAAATACAACCAAACAGATGGGATACTGAACCTTCTACATATTCTAATAAATATCATAATCAAGCATTATTTAATATATATTATATAACAAATATCATTTAATATAGTAAATTACAATCTATCATATTATTTTCAAAAGTATCTCTTATCATTTACAAATATTTCTCTGTAGCTGTTTGTATACATAACTGAGACTATCAAATAATATTGTGTTATAATGCAGAAAATATATCATCATTTCCAATGATTATATTTTATATCATTCTGTAGTATGTTTTTAAAATAGTTGGATGATGAGTGGTATCCATCCTTTTGCTCTCTTTTGATGTTATGATATATTTTTTCAGCTTCAAATATATTTACGTTCAAAGATTGATTTCTTTGTTACTGAGACAATTTGTGGTGGACATGGTGAAAGAACATGTGCTGACATTTGTTCTAAAGCTGTGACTGTTGAGTGATTTACATCAACTCGAGAAACTGCAGCAATGAGGTACCAAGAAATATAATCAGATCTAGTTTAATTTACTTAATAAAAACATCCTTTAATGAGAATGATACATTATTTAACCAAGGTGGCCTGATCAGTCAAAAAATAAAAATATTTGAATATATTTAAAATCGATTAAATTAATTTTAAAGTATTTTTTAAAGTTTGACTGTATACAGCACTTTGTGCACATATCAAGTACTTGATTTTTTACCATAAACAATGATCATAACTGGTGGAGTAGTATTCATGACTATTCAGAAGCTAGACCAAATTCATTTAACATACCAGGGACCCATACTATGGATGGAGAGGAAGAGTGTGAAGTGCCATAGTGTAGGACCAGATAAAAGTCCTTACTAGGACACTAGCTAATAAGTAGCATGGGATTTGAACCTGTCAACTTGCAGTTAAAAGCACTGAATGGCAACCACTGCTCTGTTCTTCTTTGCATCAAGTAGAGCTAATCATTGGACCCTCAACTTAAACTCAATAAAGATAAATTAAAACAATTAATTCATAAAAATGATACATGATTTTATTGATTTTAATAAAAGATATTCTGTTTTCATCATTTTAAAATGCTAGATCCATTTTTTCATTTATAGATTTTTCTCGCTTACTGTATGTCAAGATTTTAAAAAAAATCTAATCTGAGAACATTGATCATTTAAAAATTATCTTCTCTTTGTTGTAGTTTTAGGCCCTGATTCAATGTAAACCCATTTTAAAGGGGTGCAATCTTGAAAAGGGGGTGAGTGTTTAAGCCCTTTCTGTATTTTTTCCCTGGCTGACCTGAGTTAGTGTCAATAACCGGACGTCAGAAACCGAATTTGAGATTTCACCGATGCTATCAACAGATCTATCTTGCTAGCATTATATTTTTATGTTCTTATTAAGATATGGTTCATTACTCCAATTGATCAAAAAAAAATTTTTTTTTAACATTTATGAATGCAAAAATGATGAATATGCCATATATCTTTCCTAACCATAAATTCACTACGTTTTTTCGTGTTAAAAATGATAGCATTTTATGATTTTTCAATTTGTTTTCTTGAGAACAACTTGTTAATGAGTTGAGAACTATTTTTACAGTATGAAGATTTTAACTTTGCATGTACAATATCTAATATGACACTTTTATTCCACCTCTCCATAAGTTTGGTATGTTAAAATATTTTGTTGTCTACTTCGATACGGTACATTTTGAAAATAGGAGAACAGCAAGGATTATAGCCATTGTGTCTGTATTTGCCAGACCTTATTGGACATTTTGACAGTCAAACCTGGTGGTATACCATATGATAACCACACCACCCTACTTGAAGTATAAGGGCTGTTGAAAGTGGCCCTGGGACTAGGGTGGGTCCAATTGCTGTGCATCCAACTGTGGGGTCTCAAGATTACATACAGTAGGATTTTTAAGGGGCGGGGGTGGTTCTAATTTTTCACAAAAGAGCACTTTGAGACCTTACCCACATCAGTCCCACCATTACTGGCCTAAATTTTAAAGATAACGCCTCAGATATCCGGAAATGGCAATAAAAATGCCTAATTTCAAATATGTTGAGTTAATTTCAACAACTTCCATGCAACTAATTTAAAAGGGCATTTCTTGAAAAGGAGTTTCTTTCAAACCCCATATACCTCCTGACTACAGGCTTGAAGGTGCCCCATGTACAAAGCTTTCCTGTGGATTGCTTCTAGCTGAATGAGTAAACAATAGTGATAAATGTTGTAATTTTGAGGCTATCATTTTTAAAATTTTCATATCAAACTTAGCAATGTTATCTCTCCCCTATGTTTTTGTGCACTCATAATAAGGACAAATAATATCCGCCTCTATTTAAAGCCCCATTCCCGGCAAAATTTCACTAAAAATTGACTTTTTTTAGAAAATATGCATTTGCATTACTCCAATTATTATAAATCATGGAAAAATATTGGCATGAATTTTAGTTTTACGCAAAAGAATAA